>NC_137630.1:477065-644565 GCF_963383615.2 Lipophrys pholis | reverse complement strand
CTGCACTGTAACACACACTAACTGCACTGTAACACACACTAACTGCACTGTAACACACTCTAACGCCACTGTAACACATTCTAACGCCACTGTAACACATTCTAACTCCACTGTAACACAGACTAACTGCACTGTAACACAGACTAACTACACTGTAACACACTAACTGCACTGTAACACATTCTAACTACACTGTAACACAGACTAACTGCACTGTAACACATACTAACTGCACTGTAACACACACTAACTACACTGTAACAGACTAACTGCACTGTAACACACACTAACTGCACTGTAACACACTGACTACACTGTAACACACTAACTGCACTGTAACACAGACTAACTACACTGTAACACACACTGACTACACTGTAACACACACTAACTGCACTGTAACACACACTAACTACACTGTAACAGACTGACTGCACTGTAACACACACTAACTGCACTGTAACACAGACTAACTGCACTGTAACACACACTAACTGCACTGTAACACATTCTAACTACACTGTAACACACACTAACTGCACAGTAACACACAATAACTACACTGTAACACACTCTAACTGCACTGCAACACACACTAACTGCACTGTAACACATTCTAACTACACTGTAACACACACTAACTGCACTGTAACACATTCTAACTACACTGTAACACACTAACTACACTGTAACACACTCTAACTGCACTGCAACACACACAACACTAACTGCACTGTAACACACTCTAACTGCACTGTAACACACTCTAACTACACTGTAACACACTCTCACTGCACTGTAACACACTCTAACCGCACTGTAACACACTCTAACCGCACTGCAACACACACCACACTAACTGCACTGTAACACATTCTAACTACACTGTAACACACTCTAAGTACACTGTAACACATACTAACTGCACTGTAACACATTCTAACTACACTGTAACACACTGTAACTGCACTGTAACACACTCTAACTGCACTGCAACACACACCACACTAACTGCACTGTAACACACACTAACTGCACTGCAACACACTCTAACTGCACTGTAACACACACTAACTGCACTGCAACACACACCTGAAACAAACGAAACACTCACACTCCACTACAAGTCACTGTGATGACGTGTGATGATGACGTGTGACGACGTGTGACGACGTGTGACGACGTGTGACGAAGTGTGACGACGTGTGACGACGTGTGATGACATGTGATGATGACGTGTGATGACGTGTGATGACGTGTGACGACGTGTGACGACGTGTGACGAAATGTGATGATGACGTGTGATGACGTGATGACGTGAGACGACCTGTGTGATGACGTGTGACGACGTGTGATGACATGTGATGATGACGTGTGATGACGTGATGACGTGAGACGTGTGATGACCTGTGTGATGACGTGTGACGACGTGTGATGACATGTGATGACGACGTGTGACGACGTGTGACGACGTGTGATGACGTGTGATGATGACGTGTGATGATGTGATGACGTGAGACAACCTGTGTGATGACGTGTGATGGCCTGTGTGATGACGTGAGACGTGTGATGACCTGTGTGATGACGTGTGATGACATGTGATGACGTGTGACGACGTGTTATGACGTGTGATGACGTGTGACAATGTGAGACGACGTGTGATGACGTGAGACGATGTGTGATGGCGTGTGATGACATGTGATGATGAGATGGAACGTGTGATGACATGTAACATGTGGTAACGTGTGACGACGTGTAGCGACGTGTGACGTCATGTGATCATGACGTGTGACCCTGTGTGACGGCGTGAGATGATGTGTGACGTGTGATGACGTGTGATGATGACGTGTGATGATGACGTGTGATGAAGTGTGATGATGACGTGTGATGACGTGTGATGACGTGTGATGTGTGACGGTGTGTGATGACGTGTGACGACGTGTGACCTGTGATGACGTGTGATGATGACGTGTGATAGCGTGTGACGACGTGTGATGATGACGTGTGATGATGACGTGTGATGATGACGTGTGATGACGTGTGATGATGACGTGTGATAGCGTGTGACGACGTGTGATGGCGTATTGATCATATGAGCGGTGGTATCTAATAACTTACAAGAGCAGGTTGCGAGCGGCGGCTGTGTCCATCTCTTCTTCAGGCTCGACGATCTTGACGTTCTCATAAAGGTTCCCATGATTCTTCAGGAAAGTGTTGACATGTTGCTTATGATGAGGTTCCTACAGGGAAACAGGAAGTATCTTCTGCATGTATGACAATGATAGTACATTACACATTACTGACTTGTTTTTATCTTATAGGGATATAATATACTCTCCAGCCATTTCAAAGACTGACACAATGTAATAGCAAGATATTATACACATAGAATACAGAAGATGATTGTAATTTAATGCATGCTTTATTATATAAATTAAATAAAAAGTTTTTTTAAATAAACACCAGCTTTTATGAAATGTTCCTTGTGTCCTTTATGTGTTTCAGTTCCAAAGTACCATGTTGTTCCTTTATCAGAGTTTATGAGTTAAATATCAGTTACTATGACAACAAAGAATGAGAGGGTGAATCCTAATTGCACTTTAACCTTTTTCACCTGAGCTTATGGTGACAACAGTCACGAGCCAGATGGTTGTAGAAACTCAGTTTAGTTGTACTTTCTCTCATTGTAACGCTGCCCCCTGCTGGCTGTCTGCCACTACAGGAAGTCTTTCTCTCACTGTAACGCTGCCCCCTGCTGGCTGTCTGCCACTACAGGAAGTCTTTCTCTGACTGTAACGCTGCCCCCTGCTGGCTGTCTGCCACTACAGGAAGTCTTTCTCTCACTGTAACGCTGCCCCCTGCTGGCTGTCTGCCACTACCAGAAGTCAGCGCCTGTTGGCCATGCCGGTGACTCTACAGTTAAAGATTTTAAGGTCAGACTCAGACAGGTGTCCAGACCCAGTGGTGGTCTGCTCAGTCCAGGAAGTTGAGGAGGTGCTAGTCCACCTCCTGAACTAGGTCTGGGCTTGGTCTGCAGAAACTCTCCGGACAGGACCTGTTCCATTGGACTGTAGAGTCTGTTCTGTCCGACTGTAGGGTCTGTTCCGTCAGACTGTAGGGTCTGTTCTATCTGACTGTAGGGCCTGTTCCAATCCGACTGTAGAGTCTGTTCCGTCTGACTGTAGGACGTGTTCCATTTGACCGTAGGACCTGGTCCATCTGACTGTAGAATCTGGTCCGTCTAACTTTAGGGTCTGTTCCGTCTGACTATAGATCCTGTTCCGTCTGACTGTAGGACCTGGTCCATCTGACTGTAGGGCCTGTTCCATTTGACTGTAGAATCTGGTCCGCCTGACTGTAGGGTCTGTTCCATCTGACTTTATGGTCTGTTCCGCCCAACTCTAGGATCTGTCCCATCTTAGTGTAGCACCTGGTCCGACTGACTGTAAGGTCTGTTCCATCTGACTGTAGGACCTGTTCCGTCTGACTGTAGGGCCTGTTCATGTGTCCACTCACCTGGTTGTAGATGAAGAGTCTCATCCTGCTCTTCGGGAACTGGAGCTGCAGCAGACGTTCAAAGAAAACGCTGACGAACGGAGTCGGCTGCTGAATGAAGACGCCCATGACCACCAGGGGGAGCTCTGTCTCCTGACGGGGCCACACAGAGACAAGCTTCACACGCTGTGACCTGCAAAACCAGGTGACCGACCTGCAGACCAGGTGACCGACCTACAGAACCAGGTGACCGACCTGCAGAACCAGGTGACTGGCCTGCAGAACCAGGTGACCGACCTACAGAACCAGGTGACCGACCTGCAAAACCAGGTGACCGACCTGCAGAACCAGGTGACTGGCCTGCAGACCAGGTGACCGACCTGCAGACCAGGTGACTGACCTGCAGAACCAGGTGACCGACCTGCAGAACCAGGTGACTGACCTTCAGACCGGAGAGAGAGCGCAGGTTCTCCTCACAGATGCTGCAGCCTCCTTCAAAGGTCCAGATGTTGGGGATGTAGTTTCCCAGGTAGTTGATCTGCAGCTGGACACAGGTGACCAGAGTTACAGCGTAGAGCAACACCAAATAGAATTAATACACCTCCAAATATCAAGTAAAAGGATATCACGTCACACCGCCACCTTCACATCACACCTCCACCTCCACCATGTCACACCTCCACCACATCACACGTCCACCATCACCATGTCACACCTCCACCTTCACATCACACCTCCACCTCCACCATGTCACACCTCCACCACATAACACGTCCACCATCACCATGTCACACCTCCACCTTCACATCACACCTCCACCTCCACCACGTCACTGGACATTCTGAGAAGTTCATTGAGCCTACTGGAATCTCCACCCTCAGCCTGATGTCCCAGCATGCAACAGTACAGAGGATAGAGCCCTCCACCACAGACTCGTGTTAATCCGTCCCAGTCATGTTTTCATCTGTCACTTCTAATTCTGTCACTTCTGGACACACCAGTGGTTAGCGCTCCCGCCTCACAGCGAGAAAGTCGTGGGTTCAAACTTCTCGCTGTGGGTCTGTCTGGGTGGAGTTTGCATGTTCTCCCTGTGGGTTTCCTCCACGTTCACAAAAACATCCACTGAACCCGTTTGTTGGCTTCACTGTCACGTGACTCTGTTACTGATTGATCGTATTGATTACTGATCGTGAAGATGTCCCTTCTCATCCCTTCAGTCTGACGAATTCAGTTCAGTACCTTCGTTGGCCCGTTCCCATGGATGATGACAGGAAGTGTGTCATATAGCACATTTCTGGCTCGAACCCGGCCGTCCTCGAACTTCAGCACCACCTCATCTGGAACACACACACACACACACACACACACACACACACACACACACACACACACACACACACACACACACACACACACACACACACACACACACACACACACACACACACACACACACACACACACACACACACACACACACACACACACACACACACACACACACACACACACACACACATTAAAGGGGAACAGCAGGCAGTCCCAGTTGTTTTATAGAGTAACAATCTCTCTCCAGGCAGAACCAATCACTTCTTCTCCAGTTCGGTGCTGACTTCTTTAACGTTGTTGGTTCCGCCATAGAGCTAAACTCAGTTCTTGGTTCCGCCATAGAGCTAAACTCAGTTCTTGGTTCCGCCATAGAGCTAAACTCAGTTCTTGGTTCCGCCATAGAGCTAAACTCAGTTCTTGGTTCCGCCATAGAGCTAAACTCAGTTCTTGGTTCCGCCATAGAGCTAAACTCAGTTCTTGGTTCCGCCATAGAGCTAAACTCAGAGTTCTTGGTTCTACCATTTCAATTTCAATGTATTTATCTATCAGGGACAGTGCAATATACATCGAGAAAATCTGATGTGTTGCACATAGAGTATGTAGCTCAACACTAATTTGTAACTCTGGTCCCTGGAAGAGCTTTTCAGAGGGTGAAAGAGGAAACAACAGTACATACAACACCAAGATACATCAGACAAGCAGAAATACACAGAATACACAGAGTAAATATCCGATTCACAATTACATGTCATCATAAAACAGCAGCGGCCCCAGAGAGGAGGGTGGAGGAGGCGTGAAGCGGCCCCAGAGAGGAAGGTGGAGGAGGCGTGCAGCGGAGGACGGTGGAGGAGGCGTGAAGCGGCCCCAGAGAGGACGGTGGAGGAGGCATGCAGCGGCCCCAGAGAGGACGGTGGAGGAGGCGTGCAGCGGCCCCAGAGAGGAGGGTGGAGGAGGCGTGTAGCGGCCCCAGAGAGGAAGGTGGAGGAGGCATGCAGCGGCCCCAGAGAGGAGGGTGGAGGAGGCGTGCAGCGGCCCCAGAGAGGAGGGTGGAGGAGGCGTGCAGCGGCCCCAGAGAGGAAGGTGGAGGAGGCGTGCAGCGGCCCCAGAGAGGACGGTGGAGGAGGTGTGAAGCGGCCCCAGAGAGGAAGGTGGAGGAGGCATGCAGCGGCCCCAGAGAGGAGGGTGGAGGAGGCGTGCAGCGGCCCCAGAGAGGAGGGTGGAGGAGGCGTGCAGCGGCCCCAGAGAGGAAGGTGGAGGAGGCGTGCAGCGGCCCCAGAGAGGAGGGTGGAGGAGGCGTGCAGCGGCCCCAGAGAAGACGGTGGAGGAGGCGTGCAGCGGAGGACGGTGGAGGAGGTGTGAAGCGGCCCCAGAGAGGAAGGTGGAGGAGGCGTGCAGCGGCCCCAGAGAGGACGGTGGAGGAGGCGTGCAGCGGCCCCAGAGAGGAAGGTGGAGGAGGCGTGCAGCGGCCCCAGAGAGGAGGGTGGAGGAGGCGTGAAGCGGCCCCAGAGAAGACGGTGGAGGAGGCATGCAGCGGCCCCAGAGAGGAGGGTGGAGGAGGCGTGCAGCGGCCCCAGAGAGGAGGGTGGAGGAGGCGTGCAGCGGCCCCAGAGAGGAGGGTGGAGGAGGCGTGCAGCGGAGGACGGTGGAGGAGGCGTGAAGCGGCCCCAGAGAGGAAGGTGGAGGAGGCGTGCAGCGGCCCCAGAGAGGAGGGTGGAGGAGGCGTGCAGCGGCCCCAGAGAGGAGGGTGGAGGAGGCGTGCAGCGGCCCCAGAGAGGAGGGTGGAGGAGGCGTGCAGCGGCCCCAGAGAAGACGGTGGAGGAGGCGTGCAGCGGAGGACGGTGGAGGAGGCGTGAAGCGGCCCCAGAGAGGAAGGTGGAGGAGGCGTGCAGCGGCCCCAGAGAGGAGGGTGGAGGAGGCGTGAAGCGGCCCCAGAGAAGACGGTGGAGGAGGCATGCAGCGGCCCCAGAGAGGAAGGTGGAGGAGGCATGCAGCGGCCCCAGAGAGGAGGGTGGAGGAGGCGTGCAGCGGCCCCAGAGAGGAAGGTGGAGGAGGCGTGCAGCGGCCCCAGAGAGGAAGGTGGAGGAGGCGTGCAGCGGCCCCAGAGAGGAGGGTGGAGGAGGCGTGAAGCGGCCCCAGAGAAGACGGTGGAGGAGGCATGCAGCGGCCCCAGAGAGGAGGGTGGAGGAGGCGTGCAGCGGCCCCAGAGAGGAGGGTGGAGGAGGCGTGCAGCAGCCCCAGAGAAGACGGTGGAGGAGGCGTGCAGCGGAGGACGGTGGAGGAGGCGTGCAGCGGAGGAAGGTGGAGGAGGCGTGAAGCGGCCCCAGAGAGGAAGGTGGAGGAGGCGTGCAGCGGCCCCAGAGAGGAGGGTGGAGGAGGCGTGCAGCGGCCCCAGAGAAGACGGTGGAGGAGGCGTGCAGCGGAGGACGGTGGAGGAGGCGTGCAGCGGAGGAAGGTGGAGGAGGCGTGCAGCGGAGGACGGTGGAGGAGGCGTGAAGCGGCCCCAGAGAGGAAGGTGGAGGAGGCGTGCAGCGGCCCCAGAGAGGAGGGTGGAGGAGGCGTGAAGCGGCCCCAGAGAAGACGGTGGAGGAGGCATGCAGCGGCCCCAGAGAGGAAGGTGGAGGAGGCATGCAGCGGCCCCAGAGAGGACGGTGGAGGAGGCGTGCAGCGGCCCCAGAGAGGAGGGTGGAGGAGGCGTGCAGCGGCCCCAGAGAGGAGGGTGGAGGAGGCGTGCAGCGGCCCCAGAGAGGAGGGTGGAGGAGGCGTGCGTTCAGCTGCAGGACTTCACCCGGCTGCAGCAGCAGCTGATCGAGGCTCTCCTGCTGCAGAAGGACAAGAAAGTCGACCTCCTCGGTGCGCCGCTCCCTAGAAGAGGAGGAGGTGGTCCCCTCTCACACCAGCAAGTGGAGGCGACGCCAAGTCCAAGAGGGTAGAGTCCAGCTGGTGGGCGGAGGCTTGAGGCTGGAGTTCTTCTTGTGCGATTGTAAGTCCTTTAAATTGGTCTTTCTGTCTCGTTCCCTGGACCAACGGCTCTATGATGAGAGCAAATAGAGCGGCGCTCAGACGACCTCCCTGCCGGGGGCCTCCAGCCAGAGTCAGACTACCTGTTGAGGTGCCCCTGATCTGAATCCTGGCAGTGGGCTCCTCCTAGAGGGTTTGATAGAGTTACTAAAGGGACTAGACCTCCTGCCTGAAGGTCCTACACCTCTCATTGGGTTCCCATCACTCCCAGGACCTTGGTTAGTCTTCAGTCTCCTGATGTCTTCGTCCAGCTCTTCTCTTGTTATTGGAGAGGTGAGATCCTGGTTTTGGTTCGTCCCAGGAGGGGACATCCAGTTTGAACAAGTCGTTCTTAATCTCCGTTTTGTTTCTATTCTCAGGAGATGAGTAGAGTATTGTAGAGTAATCTCTAAAGGTCTGGTTCATGGATTATTTCATTGCTGGTTCCTTCTCTGGTTTTGTGTTCTGTACTTTGCCAGAGTCGCTCTGGTTTTGGGTCTGGATGGTTTCTTCTCCATCTCTTCAGATGCCATATTGTCCATGTCTTTCCTTATTATTTTTATTTGTCCTTTCAGCTGGTCACTTTTGTCTGTTTGTTGTTGTTTTTCTAGTTTCCTTAACTGTTGTTGTGATTTGTCATATTTAAACCTTTTCATTTTATTTATGTAAGATGTCCTTGAGACCAGACTGTCTCTCATTACTGCTTTGACAGGGGCTCAACCTCGTTGTCTCTATTTATGTTAATACATTCTTTAACCCTGTGTCTGTCCATAATGTCCATCTGAAAGTAATGTATTCTGGACTGTACCTTGTGAGTTACTGAGTAATGTGGAAAGTCCCTCTGTAGTGGGTGGAGGTCCCTCCACCCACCAAACAGGCTGGATTTGTTCATTAATGTGTGTCTTCTAATTCTTGTTGTGTCCATATTATAGTTTAAAATAATGTCCCAGTCCCCTGCACAGATTAGGATTCCCTCACTCAGTGATTGAAGTTGATCCAAACAGATAGTAGAAATGTTTGCTCACCCTCTGGTGCAGCGTATACATTCATTAGAGAGACTAAAACACTCTTTATCCTTCCTTTGACACTCACACATCTGTCCTCTGTCCATTCCCTCTTTGAATGTTATTACAATAACATGTTATTACACCTCTGTTTCTACTCTTCTTACATGAGCTGTAAAAAGAGTCCTAGAGCCCAGCTTTTAAAACTTTCCATGTTCTTTTGTTGATAAATGTGTTTCTTGCAGGAAGACGACACTCGGTTTAGTCTTTCTCAGGTTTGCTCTAACTTTGCTTGGCTTTATGGGGACACCAAGGCCATTCACATTTAGAGACATTCTATTATGTGTCACACTCATTTAACAAAGAACAGATCAATCGCCCCGTAAGCAAAGAAAAAACTGTGACAGTATCAGTGGAACATCTGACTTGAACAAAACAAAAACAGATTTCTCTTCTCCTCCATCACTGGTGGGTGGAGGGCAAAACCTCTCGTAAAGACAGGCCATATGAGTGGGCATAGTAGTGAAACTCCTACCAACCGATGTGTCCAACGGTCTCAGTCCTGTTAAACTACTACCAACCTATGTGTCCAACGGTCTCAGTCCTGTTAAACTACTACCAACCTATGTGTCCAATGGTCTCAGTCCTGTTAAACTACTACCAACCTATGTGTCCAACGGTCTCAGTCCTGTTAAACTACTACTAACCTATGTGTCCAACGGTCTCAGTCCTGTTAAACTACTACCAACCTATGTGTCCAACGGTCTCAGTCCTGTTAAACTACTACCAACCTATGTGTCCAACGGTCTCAGTCCTGTTAAACTACTACCAACCTATGTGTCCAATGACCTCAGTCCTGTTAAACTACTACCAACCTATGTGTCCAATGGTCTCAGTCCTGTTAAACTACTACCAACCTATGTGTCCAACGGTCTCAGTCCTGTTAAACTACTACTAACCTATGTGTCCAACGGTCTCAGTCCTGTTAAACTACTACCAACCTATGTGTCCAACGGTCTCAGTCCTGTTAAACTACTACCAACCTATGTGTCCAACGGTCTCAGTCCTGTTAAACTACTACCAACCTATGTGTCCAATGGTCTCAGTCCTGTTAAACTACTACCAACCTATGTGTCCAATGGTCTCAGTCCTGTTAAACTACTACCAACCTATGTGTCCAACGGTCTCAGTCCTGTTAAACTACTACTAACCTATGTGTCCAACGGTCTCAGTCCTGTTAAACTACTACCAACCTATGTGTCCAACGGTCTCAGTCCTGTTAAACTACTACCAACCTATGTGTCCAACGGTCTCAGTCCTGTTAAACTACTACCAACCTATGTGTCCAATGACCTCAGTCCTGTTAAACTACTACCAACCTATGTGTCCAATGGTCTCAGTCCTGTTAAACTACTACCAACCTATGTGTCCAACGGTCTCAGTCCTGTTAAACTACTACTAACCTATGTGTCCAACGGTCTCAGTCCTGTTAAACTACTACCAACCTATGTGTCCAACGGTCTCAGTCCTGTTAAACTACTACCAACCTATGTGTCCAACGGTCTCAGTCCTGTTAAACTACTACCAACCTATGTGTCCAACGGTCTCAGTCCTGTTAAACTACTACCAACCTATGTGTCCAACGACCTCAGTCCTGTTAAACTACTACCAACCTATGTGTCCAATGGTCTCAGTCCTGTTAAACTACTACCAACCTATGTGTCCAACGACCTCAGTCCTGTTAAACTACTACCAACCGATGTGTCTAACGGTCTCAGTCCTGTTAAACTACTACCAACCTATGTGTCCAACGGTCTCAGTCCTGTTTAACTCCTCCCAACCGATGTGTCCAACAGTCTCAGTCCTGTTAAACTACTACCAACCTATGTGTCCAACGACCTCAGTCCTGTTAAACTAATACCAAACTATGTGTCCAATGGTCTCAGTCCTGTTAAACTCCTACCAACCTATGTGTCCAACGGTCTCAGTCCCGTTAAACTACTACTAACCTATGTGTCCAACGGTCTCAGTCCTGTTAAACTCCTACCAACCTATGTGTCCAACGGTCTCAGTCTTGTTAAACTCCTCCCAACCGATGTGTCCAACAGTCTCAGTCCTGTTAAACTACTACCAACCTATGTGTCCAATGGTCTCAGTCCTGTTAAACTACTACCAACCTTTGTGTCCAACGGTCTCAGTCCTGTTAAACTACTACCAACCTATGTGTCCAACGACCTCAGTCCTGTTAAACTACTACCAACCTTTGTGTCCAACGGTCTCAGTCCTGTTAAACTACTACCAACCTATGTGTCCAACGACCTCAGTCCTGTTAAACTACTACTAACCTATGTGTCCAACGGTGTCAGTCCTATTAAAGTCCTCCCAACCGATGTGTCCAACGGTCTCAGTCCTGTTAAACTACTACTAACCGATGTGTCCAACGGTCTCAGTCCTGTTAAACTACTACCAACCTATGTGTCCAACGGTCTCAGTCTTGTTAAACTCCTCCCAACCGATGTGTCCAACGGTCTCAGTCCTGTTAAACTACTACCAACCTATGTGTCCAACGGCCTCAGTCCTGTTAAACTACTACCAACCTATGTGTCCAATGGTCTCAGTCCTATTAAACTCCTCCCAACCGATGTGTCCAACGGTCTCAGTCCTGTTAAACTACTGCCAACCTATGTGTCCAATGGTCTCAGTCCTATTAAACTCCTCCCAACCGATGTGTCCAACGGTCTCAGTCCTGTTAAACTACTACTAACCTATGTGTCCAACGGGGTCAGTCCTATTAAACTCCTCCCAACCGATGTGTCCAACGGTCTCAGTCCTGTTAAACTACTACTAACCTATGTGTCCAACGGTCTCAGTCTTGTTAAACTCCTACCAACCTATGTGTCCAACGGCCTCAGTCCTGTTAAACTACTACCAACCTGTGTCCAACGGTCTCAGTCCTGTTAAACTACGACTAACCTATGTGTCCAACCGTCTCAGTCCTGTTAAACTACTACCAACCTGTGTCCAACGGTCTCAGTCCTGTTAAACTCCTCCCAACCGATGTGTCCAACAGTCTCAGTCCTGTTAAACTACTACCAACCTGTGTCCATCGGTCTCAGTCCTGTTAAACTACTACCAACCGATGTGTCCAACGACCTCAGTCCTGTTAAACTACTACCAACCTATGTGTCCAATGGTCTCAGTCCTGTTAAACTCCTACCAACCTATGTGTCCAACGGTCTCAGTCTTGTTAAACTACTACCAACCTATGTGTCCAACGGCCTCAGTCCTGTTAAACTACTACCAACCTATGTGTCCAATGGTCTCAGTCCTGTTAAACTACTACCAACCTATGTGTCCAACGGCCTCAGTCCTGTTAAACTACTACCAACCTATGTGTCCAATGGTCTCAGTCCTATTAAACTCCTCCCAACCGATGTGTCCAACGGTCTCAGTCCTGTTAAACTACTACCAACCTATGTGTCCAACGGCCTCAGTCCTGTTAAACTACTACTAACCTATGTGTCCAACGGTCTCAGTCTTGTTAAACTCCTCCCAACCTATGTGTCCAACGGTCTCAGTCCTATTAAACTCCTCCCAACCGATGTGTCCAACGGTCCATGTCCATGGTATCACTGCTCCTGTCACTCTGTGGGGCTCCTCTGGAACTCCCGGAGTCTGTCCTTCGCTGTCTCAGCTGCAGTAGGTGTCGTTCATGGGTTCCAGCCCAGCTGCTCTTTTGGCCGGGTCACCCCGGGTCCTCCTCATCCGTCGCAGCATGCACGTCCACCCTGCAGCCCCGTCTCTGCAGCTCCCGCCCCGCGGCATGCACGCTTGTGTAGGTCCCAGTGGATTCTCATACTGGTGTAGGGGGTCTGGAACCGTATGCCCTTCACCTTCAGGCATTCACCTCCTTGTGTTCCCAACGCTTCTGTAGGATCTCTGCAGCATAGTCATGATCAAAGAGCAGCGGGCGGTTGCCAAGTTTCTATCTTACCCCGTTTCCAGGCTTCTCTTAACACGGTTCCTTTAGTGGTGAATGAGGTTCATGATGAGGGGTCTCGGGGGGCCTCTGGTCTTGGTTTCGGAGCGATGAGCCCGCTGTATCTTCAGGTCCATGTCTGGGTGGTGGCAGCTCTCGTTTGAGACGCTCTGAAACGAAGCGCATCACAGAGCCTCCCTCTTCGCCCTCGCCAACTCCGAAGATGCAGATAGATATTGGTTCTTCTTGGACTCCAGATCTGGACTCCAGATCTGGAGTCCAGATCTGGACTCCAGATCTGTCCGTTTGTGTTGCTGAGTTTTCTGGCGCTTTATAACTGTTGTGAGCGCTTCGGTCATTTCCACGGCCATGTCCTCCACTTGTCCCACTCATGTCTCTGTCTCACCCACTCGCTCCTTCAGCCCCTGCAGTTCTTGGGCTGAACCATCGAGTTTCCTGCTCCCTGCTGTGCCAAAGGAGTTAATGTCCCTTCTCAGGTTGTCGTCGTCCCTCTGCAGCTCAGATTAGGTCTCCCAACGTAATACTGGTTCCGGGGCGTCCTGTAGCTCCCCTGTGAGCTTGTGAGGCTACTTTGCTGTTTTTATCTGTTGAGTCTTTTTGTTTCAGTTTCTTTCTTTATCTCAATGTTGACTTTCTACTGGAGTAACCAGTCTTTTCACAAAGTCATTGACTCTACGCTGGGAGCCTCTGTCCACACGTCCTTCTTCTCCATCGAGCAACTGCAAGGCCCTACGTTTGGTTTTTGTTTTCATTTACAAAAGAATGATTTTGGAAAGGCCTGACTCTGCGTGTCGGTGGGGGAACCCGACGGTGGCCCGCGCGCTGAGACTCAGTGTGGACGTCTCACTGTAAAGACTGAAGTCAGGACTAAACTGGAGAGAAAGTCTGAAGATTCAGATCAAAACAGAATCTGGACCTGGGACTTTACATTTGCTGCTGGAAGGGGCTCCCCACTAGAAGAGCTCTCTCTGTAAAAGTGAGATGTGAGTCTGGAAGCAGCTTTTAAGAGGGTGTTTATGGGAGGAGCAGGTCTCAGGGTCCAATCGTCTCTGGATCCAGCTGTTCACACTGGCCCGACAAATTCCTTCCTTAGCCTCAGAGGGAAACATGCCAAAGTCTCACTGAGACTGGAGTTCATGTCTGAACGTGTAGCTGCTCCTGAAATACTTCTAGTGTGAAGCTCTGGTCTCTGCACAACGTCAACTTCTGGATCAGAACCAGGTCACGGATTATCACAACCACTGCAAGATGGAATGCGTTGGCTGGATTACTCCATGTCAGAACATGTACAGCACACCTATACTTGACCAATCGCAACAACTACGATGAAGAAAACATTCTTCTTTGATTAGACTGAAGGCCTGAGGTAGCTGCAGTAGGTTTAACTGCTGGTTCAACTCCAACTGCCCAGAACCAGCAACAACAACTCCGAAAACGACAGGTAGCTTCATGAAGAGGCTGAGAACCTGATTAGCCCTCTGGTTCACCTGAAGTCCACTGCTGACCTGTGGGGGGCAGTGCTGAGCAACCTGAAGTCCACTGCTGACCTTGTGGGGGGCAGTGCTGAGCAACCTGAAGTCCACTGCTGACCTGTGGGGGGCAGCGCTGAGGTATATGAGGGTCTTATTATCTTGATGAACCAGGCTGGACAGGAAGTGGAGGAGGACGCCTATGTGAGCTCAGGAGGCGGAGCTGCAGCATGAGCCTCTGTTCTGTGACACAGCTTAAACTTTGTCATCATAAACACCAGATCCTGCTGAAGCTCCGCCCCTCCTGTTACTGAGAGGAGGAGCTCCTGCTGAAGCTCCGCCCCTCCTGTTACTGAGAGGAGGGGCTGCTGCTGAAGCTCCGCCCCTCCTGTTACTGAGAGGAGGAGCTCCTGCTGAAGCTCCGCCTCCTGTTACTGAGAGGAGGGGCTGCTGCTGAAGCTCCGCCCCTCCTGTTACTGAGAGGAGGAGCTCCTGCTGAAGCTCCGCCCCTCCTGTTACTGAGAGGAGGGGCTGCTGCTGAAGCTCCGCCTCCTGTTACTGAGAGGAGGGGCTGCTGCTGAAGCTCCACCCCTCCTGTTACTGAGAGGAGGGGCTGCTGCTGAAGCTCCGCCCCTCCTGTTACTGAGAGGAGGAGCTCCTGCTGAAGCTCCGCCCCTCCTGTTACTGAGAGGAGGGGCTGCTGCTGAAGCTCCGCCTCCTGTTACTGAGAGGAGGGGCTGCTGCTGAAGCTCCGCCCCTCCTGTTACTGAGAGGAGGAGCTCCTGCTGAAGCTCCGCCCCTCCTGTTACTGAGAGGAGGAGCTCCTGCTGAAGCTCCGCCCCTCCTGTTACTGAGAGCAGCATCTGCACTTCGTCTGAACACCACGGGGAAAGTGTCGCACCACATTTCAATAAACCAGTTCACTAAACAACCAGTGAGCACAAAGCGGTGGATGAGAAGAACAATGGAGCACCCTCCATGGTGTTGGTGGCAGACAGGTAATTAATCACCCGATTCCCATCAGGTGATTAATTACCTGTCTGCCAATAAAGGAGGAGCCCAGAGACCCAGAGTGACAGGCGGAGGAGACACACTGGAAAGAGCACGAAAGAGGAGCCGTGTGTCTGAAGTTAGGTTTAGTTTTGCTTTCAGGTGTTGGTGTTAAGGTGTTGGTGTTAAGATGTTAGTGTTGAGATGTTGGTGTTGAGATGTTGGTGTTGATGTTGGTGTTGATGTTGGTGTTGATGTTGAGATGTTAGTGTTGAGGTGTTGGTGTTGAGGTGTTGGTGTTGAGATGTTGGTGTGTTGGTGTTGAGGTGTTGGTGTTGAGATGTTGGTGTTGAGATGTTGGTGTTGAGATGTTGGTGTTGATGTTGGTGTTGAGATGTTAGTGTTGAGGTGTTGGTGTTGAGGTGTTGGTGTTGAGATGTTAGTGTTGAGGTGTTGGTGTTGAGATGTTGGTGTTGAGATGTTGGTGTTGAGGTGTTGGTGTTGAGATGTTGGTGTTGAGATGTTGGTGTTGATGTTGGTGTTGAGATGTTAGTGTTGAGGTGTTGGTGTTGAGGTGTTGGTGTTGAGATGTTAGTGTTGAGGTGTTGGTGTTGAGATGTTGGTGTTGAGATGTTAGTGTTGAGGTGTTGGTGTTGAGATGTTGGTGTTGAGATGTTAGTGTTGAGGTGTTGGTGTTGAGATGTTGGTGTTGAGATGTTGATGTTGGTGTTGAGATGTTGGTGTTGAGGTGTTGGTGTTGAGATGTTGGTGTTGAGATGTTGGTGTTGAGATGTTAGTGTTGAGGTGTTGAGATGTTGATGTTGGTGTTGAGGTGTTGGTGTTGAGATGTTGGTGTTGAGATGTTGATGTTGGTGTTGAGGTGTTGATGTTGAGATGTTAGTGTTGAGGTGTTGGTGTTGAGATGTTGGTGTTGATGTTGGTGTTGAGATGTTAGTGTTGAGGTGTTGGTGTTGAGGTGTTGGTGTTGAGGTGTTGGTGTTGAGGTGTTGGTGTTGAGATGTTGGTGTTGAGATGTTGGTGTTGAGGTGTTGAGATGTTGATGTTGGTGTTGATGTTGGTGCTGAGGTGTTGGTGTTGAGATGTTGGTGTTGAGATGTTGATGTTGGGGTTGAGATGTTGGTGTTGAGATGTTAGTGTTGAGGTGTTGAGATGTTGATGTTGGTGTTGATGTTGGTGTTGAGATGTTGGTGTTGAGGTGTTGAGATGTTGATGTTGGTGTTGAGGTGTTGGTGTTGAGATGTTGGTGTTGATGTGTTGGTGTTGAGGTGTTGGTGTTGAGATGTTGGTGTTGATGTTGGTGTTGATGTGTTGGTGTTGAGGTGTTGGTGTTGAGGTGTTGGTGTTGAGATGTTGGTGTTGAGGTGTTGGTGTTGAGGTGTTGAGATGTTGATGTTGGTGTTGAGATGTTGGTGTTGAGGTGTTGAGATGTTGGTGTTGGTGTTGGTGTTGATGTGTTGATGTGTTGATGTGTTGGTGTTGAGGTGTTGGTGTTGAGATGTTGAGGTGTTGGTGTTGATGTTGGTGTTGAGATGTTGGTGTTGAGATGTTGAGGTGTTGAGGTGTTGAGATGTTTATGTTGATGTTGGTGTTGAGGTGTTGGTGTTGAGGTGTTGGTGTGTTGGTGTTGAGGTGTTTGTGTTGATGTGTTGGTGTTGATGTGTTGGTGTTGATGTGTTGGTGTTGAGGTGTTGAGGTGTTGGTGTGTTGGTGTGTTGGTGTTGAGGTGTTTGTGTTGATGTGTTGGTGTTGATGTGTTGGTGTTGATGTGTTGGTGTTGATGTGTTGGTGTTGAGGTGTTGGTGTTGGTGTGTTGGTGTTGAGGTGTTGGTGTTGAGGTGTTGGTGTTGGTGTGTTGGTGTTGAGGTGTTGGTGTTGGTGTTGAGGTGTTGGTGTGTTGGTGTTTGTGTGTTGGTGTTGAGGTGTTGGTGTTGAGGTGTTGGTGTTGAGGTGTTGGTGTGTTGGTGTTGAGGTGTTGGTGTGTTGGTGTTGAGGTGTTGGTGTTGGTGTTGAGGTGTTGGTGTGTTGGTGTTTGTGTGTTGGTGTTGAGGTGTTGGTGTTGAGGTGTTGGTGTTGAGGTGTTGAGGTGTCACTCACCCACAGCACCATGCAGGTTCTGGAACAGTCTGCACTTGCTGTCCAGGGTGATGTTAAAGGTCTTCTGGAAGATGGAAGCACAGATGTTGAGGAGGAAAGGTGAGAACGTGCACAGCCTCAGGATCAACAGTCAGAAGAAGCAGAGACCAGCAGGTGACAAAACAAGGAGACGGACTAAAATCCGTTCCTCAGCACCTCTCCTGCTCCAGACACGTCACCGTACAGTACTGAACGGAACAGTTTGGGCCACTGAGGAAAAACATTATTCTGACTTTTTCTGAAGCCCAAACTCTTCCGCAGTACTCCTGTCAGGGCTCAGTCTGTCATCTAATTGGCCCTTGGCTAAGCCCCACCCCCAATACAGCATTCAACTACCAACTGTCCTGAACAGCCGACTCAGACATTCTCAGTGGAAAACTCAGTAGAGAAGGTGGGTGGAGCAACATGGTGCATGAAGCAGAGAGCAGAGGAACCCTGAGGAGGAACCAGAGGAACCCTCAGGAGGAACCCTCAGGAGGAACCCTCAGGAGGAACCCTCAGGAGGAACCCTGAGGAGGAACCAGGAGGTTCACTTCGTCCTGTTTCCCAGGAGGTGTGAAGCTGGGAGTCAGAACTCAAACTCAGCACCACGTCAAGAAACAAGGACGCCGACATTTGTTCCAAAGTAAAGCAAAGTCAGTAGAGTGGTAGTGATCTGCCTAGTAGAGTGGTAGTGATCTGCTCAGCAGAGTGGTAGTGATCTGCCTAGTAGAGTGGTAGTGATCTGCCTAGTAGAGTGGTAGTGATCTGCTCAGCAGAGTGGTAGTGATCTGCCTAGTAGAGTGGTAGTGATCTGCCTAGTAGAGTGGTAGTGATCTGCTCAGCAGAGTGGTAGTGATCTGCCTAGTAGAGTGGTAGTGATCTGCCTAGTAGAGTGGTAGTGATCTGCTCAGTAGAGTGGTAGTGATCTGCCTAGTAGAGTGGTAGTGATCTGCTCAGTAGAGTGGTAGTGATCTGCCTAGTAGAGTGGTAGTGATCTGCTCAGTAGAGTGCTAGTGATCTGCTCAGTAGAGTGGTAGTGATCTGCTCAGTAGAGTGGTAGTGATCTGCTCAGCAGAGTGCTAGTGATCTGCTCAGTAGAGTGCTAGTGATCTGCTCAGTAGAGTGGTAGTGATCTGCTCAGCAGAGTGCTAGTGATCTGCTCAGTAGAGTGCTAGTGATCTGCTCAGTAGAGTGCTAGTGATCTGCTCAGTAGAGTGGTAGTGATCTGCCTAGTAGAGTGGTAGTGATCTGCCTAGTAGAGTGGTAGTGATCTGCTCAGTAGAGTGGTAGTGATCTGCCTAGTAGAGTGGTAGTGATCTGCTCAGTAGAGTGGTAGTGATCTGCTCAGTAGAGTGCTAGTGATCTGCTCAGTAGAGTGGTAGTGATCTGCTCAGTAGAGTGGTAGTGATCTGCCTAGTAGAGTGGTAGTGATCTGCTCGTAGGACATCAATCAACACCAGCAGCGGCGAGCTCAGCTGACGTAGCTCCGCCTCTAACTCAGTCTCTTCTATGTCCCTCTTGAAAGTTTGTACGAAGCATCCACTGCATCATGTGACCGACCGGATCACCTTTGAAACCGGTTTGGGAAACACGTCCTGTCCACCTTAGCAAACGGAACGAAGGGGGCGGGGCTTAGCAGGAGCTCAGCCAAAGGTCCGCTGCAGTAAAGGTATAGAAGGTGTTTCCTGAAAGTGAACACTGAGCACAAAGAAAGAGGACTCACTCTTTTCGCTGGATCTGTGTAAATCCTGGTGAAGAACAGCTGGTCGCTGTCGCTGTCGTCTCCATTCCAGGGGGACAGCATCTCTCTGAGGCTGGGCAGGTAACCCATGAAACCTGGAGGAGGAGGAGGACAGGAAGGACGTGCTCATATAAACCAGTTTCCAACTCCTCTAACGAGCACCAGGTGGACTCTGGAAGGTTTTATGGTCTCGGCCGCCTGCTGACGAAAGACGACTGTAAAAGTGAAATGTGCCACATCAGCAGCAGCTTCACAAGAACCTGTGTCGCCACCTCAGTGTGTTGTGTTGCATGCTGGGACGTCCTCAGTGTGTTGTGTTGCATGCTGGGACGTCCTCAGTGTGTTGTGTTCCATGCTGGGACGTCCTCAGTGTGTTGTGTTCCATGCTGGGACGTCCTCAGTGTGTTGTGTTGCATGCTGGGACGTCCTCAGTGTGTTGTGTTTCATGCTGGGACATCCTCAGTGTTGCATGCTGGGATGTCCTCAGTGTTTCATGCTGGGACGTCCTCAGTGTTTCATGCTGGGATGTCCTCAGTGTTTCATGCTGGGACGTCCTCAGTGTCCTCAGTGTTTCATGCTGGGAGGTCCTCAGTGTTTCATGCTGGGATGTCCTCAGTGTTGCATGCTGGGATGTCCTCAGTGTTTCATGCTGGGACGTCCTCAGTGTCCTCAGTGTTTCATGCTGGGACGTCCTCAGTGTTGAATCTAACAGGTTCCACCTTAAAAAGCTTCTATTGATTCAGTAACTCAGTGAAGTGAAGTCATAGACTCTCATCTAGACCACCTGGACCCCCTGGAACATGGTGCACAGCAGCAGGGGGCCTGGTGGACCTACCCCCGGAGCCCAGGAAGCGGTTGCCCTCCCTGACGGGGGGGTGTTTGTCCTCCAGGTGTCGGTCTGGCCAGACCAGGGTCTGGGACGAGAAGACCACCTGGTGCCGGGTCTGGTGGAACTTCTTTAGCAGCTCTTTGGGGTCTGAGGCCAGAACCACATCGTAGCTGTGAGGAAACAGGAAGTCCAGAGTTTGTGTGAAGCACAACACACACACACACACACACACACACACACACACACACACACACACACACACACACACACACACACACACACACACACACACACACACACACACACACACACACACACACACACACACAGAGGAAGTTCCTCTCTACCTGTCAATAAACAGGATGATCTGGTCCTGGTCTTGGTCCTTCATGTGATCCAGGGCGGACTTCAGGAGTCTCACCTTCTGTCCTCCTCCTGGAGCAGACATGTGGTCTCCTCCCTCCCACGGCTCCCCTCGGCCCAGAACCTGCAAACACACCAGCTGCTGGTCTGAGGAGAACTAGAACCAGCAGAACCAGCAGGACCCTGTCAGATCAGAAGCAGTTCTGGTCCAGCAGAACCTCTTACCTTCACGCTGTAGTTGAAATGTTCAGCAGACCTCAAGAAACGCCTGAAGCCGTCAGTCTCTCTGGTTGCCACGGTAACCAGCAGAAGGTTTCCTGAAAGACACAACGTAACGGAACTCAGGAACCTGCAAAACCAGGACCAGAGGAGAGCATCAGATAAAAGAGAGCAGAAGATAAAGGAGAGCAGCAGGTGGAGACCAGCTGATGGAGAGCAGCAGATAAAGGAGAACAGCTGATAAGAGATAATCAGATAAAAGAGAGCAGCTGATAAAGGAGAACAGCAGCTGATGGGAGCAGCTGATGGAGAGCAGCAGATAAAGGAGAACAGCCGATAAGAGATAATCAGATAAAAGAGAGCAGCTGATAAAGGAGAACAGCAGGTAGAGAGCAGCTGATGGAGAGCAGCAGATAAAGGAGAACAGCTGATAAAATAGATAATCAGATAAAAGAGAGCAGCTGATAAAGGAGAACAGCAGGTGGAGAGCAGCTGATGGAGAGCAGCAGATAAAGGAGAACAGCCGATAAGAGATAATCAGATAAAAGAGAGCAGCTGATAAAGGAGAACAGCAGGTAGAGAGCAGCTGATGGAGAGCAGCAGATAAAGGAGAACAGCTGATAAAATAGACAATCAGATAAAAGAGAGCAGCTGATAAAGGAGAACAGCAGGTGGAGAGCAGCAGGTGGAGAGCAGCTGATGGAGAGCAGCTGATGGAGAGCAGCAGATAAAGGAGAACAGCCGATAAGAGATAATCAGATAAAAGAGAGCAGCTGATAAAGGAGAACAGCAGGTAGAGAGCAGCTGATGGAGAGCAGCAGATAAAGGAGAACAGCCGATAAGAGATAATCAGATAAAAGAGAGCAGCTGATAAAGGAGAACAGCAGGTGGAGAGCAGCTGATGGAGAGCAGCAGATAAAGGAAAGCAATATGTGGAGAGCAGCTGATGGAGAGCAGCAGATAAAAGAGACAGTCAGATAAAAGAGAGCAGCTGATAAAGTAGAGCAGTGGGTGGAGAGCAGCTGACGGAGATCATCAGACATAGGAGATCATCAGATAAAGGAAAGCAGCAGATGAAGGAGAGCAGCAGATAAAGGAGAGCAGCCATCATGTAAACAATCTAAACTTCATTGGAGCATCAAAACATTGAAGGTTTTTCATCAGTTTGACCTGAAAGTAGAAAAGAGTCAAAAGTTCTTCCACTGAGGCTGCAACACACGCACACACACACACATACACACATATACACACACACACACACACACACACACATATACACACACACACACACACATATACACACACACACACACACACACACATATATACATATACACACACACACACACACAAACACACACACACACACACACACACACACACATATACACACACATACACACAAACACACACACACACACACACACACACACACACACACACACACACACACACACACACACACACACACACACACACACACACACACACACACACACACACACGTCTGCAGCAGCAGTTCCGTCCACGTCAGCAGAGAAACTTCTCGCAGCTCCGCTTCTTGAAAGAAACATAAAGTTTCTAAAAACTTCCAAACACCGAGCGACGCACCCGGATACCGGATACCCGGGCACCGAGCACCGGATACCCGGGCACCGAGCACCGGAGAGCGGGCACCGAGCACCGAGGTTCCTCGGCAGTCTGACCCGCACACACGCTGTGTGGAGCGGACAGACAGAGCTCGGAGCTCCGCTTACCTCCAGCTGGCTGCTGCTCGCAGGCTGCCAGAGGAAGTCCTGCAGCCAGGAGGACCAGGACCGGGACCAGGTCCTTCTTCCAGTAGGTCCGGTTCATCTCCACACTGCAGCCTGAAGGTTTAATAAGAGGAAAGAAACAAGAATCCTCCAGGAACAACTGCTCTCTCTCTCTCTCTCTCTCGCTCGCTCTCTCTCTCGCTCTCTCTCTCTCTCTCTCTCTCTCTCTCTCTCTCTCTCTCTCTCTCTCTCTCCCCCACCTCTCGCGCTCTGCTCCCACACACTCCACTTCAGGAAGAGCCCCCCCCCCTGAACATGAGGACTTGCACGTAGACTCCAAACTGAGTCCCTGTCAGTTCTGTTGTTCTGGTTGTGGTTCTTCATGTTCTGTGGACATTAAAAGTCAGTGTGTTGCTGCTGCTGGGAGCTCCAACAGTTTAATGGAACTTTGCTTTGTAGAGTCCTGGTCTGAATGGGAGCAGGAGAGGAGGAAACATCTGGAGAGCGAATCCAATATATAGATAAAAGATATATACTTTAACTGTTGTCACAACTCTGAGGAAAAATGTCAGAATGAAACAAATGAAGACATGGTTTGGTCCTAATCGTCTTCTGACTCAAACACATTTATTAAAATTTATATTGTCATTATCATCAAAATATGATGGTCGCATGATGGAGCGGAATGGGTGGGGTGGGATGGGACGGGTGGGGCGGGACGGAATGGGTGGGGTAGGACAGGACGGGGCGGGGCGGGGTGGAACAGGACAGGGTGGAGTGGACCTGGACAGGACAGGGTGGGAAGGAAAGTATTATACAGTACTACAAAGCGCACCCAGATCCAACTGTGTGGCAGGGTCCCACCGCAGTACGGTCAGAATGTAGGCGGGGTTGTGAAGGACGCGGGGACACCTGGAGACGTCAGAGTGGTTCCCTTGGACACAGTGAAACCTTCTCCTTGTGAACAGCAACGTCCAGCTCCTGCTAAAGCTCCGCCTCCTGTTACTGAGAGGAGGAGCTCCTGCTGAAGCCCCGCCCCTCCTGTTACTGAGAGGAAGAGCTCCTGCTGAAGCTCCGCCTCCTGTTACTGAGAGGAGGGGCTCCTGCTGAAGCTCCGCCTCCTGTTACTGAGAGGAGGGGCTCCTGCTGAAGCTCCGCCCCTCCTGTTACTGAGAGGAGGAGCTCCTACTGAAGCTCCGCCCCTCCTGTTACTGAGAGGAGGAGCTCCTACTGAAGCTCCGCCCCTCCTGTTACTGAGAGGAGCTCCTGCTAAAGCTCCGCCCCTCCTGTTACTGAGAGGAGGAGCTCGTGCTGAATACCCTTGTTGTGCTACATATATTATTTGCAGTTATCACACTGATCCAAATACTTTATAACTGTTATTAGATTAACCAGCCTGAGCAGCTCTATCTAGACAGTAACATGATTTCCTAGATTAACCAGCCTGAGCAGCTCTATCTAGACAGTAACATGAAGCAGGAACATGAATTAACAAAGAAGCAACAACAAAAGAGGAACATGATTTGTAAAGTTTGAACAAATGATGACAGAGAACAAGCAACTTCAGAAGCTCCTTTAGTGAGGAGTGGAAGTGTGTGTGTGTGTGTGTGTGTGTGTGTGTGTGTGTGTGTGTGTGTGTGTGTGTGTGTGTGTGGCTTGTCCACTGGGTGGGACCGGAACTGTTGTGGGGGGACCCGTGGCGAGACCCCGGGGCCCGAGGCCATCGGGCCCGGACACCGCCACCCCGGCAGACGGAAGCCCCCCAGGCCCGGGGAGACCCCAGCGAACCACCCCAGAGAGCCACGCCCCCGCCCAAAAAGCACCCGACGGAGAATGCAGAGAGGAATCCCCCCCCAGGCAAGAGGAGCCCACAAGAGAAGGATAAAGGGCACAGGGCCCCAGGCCCCGACCCAAGCCGCCAAGCCGAGAAAAGGCCGGAGCAGGGCCCCCGGGCCGAGCGGGTCGAGAGCCCCCCCAACTCCGCCGGCGAGTCCCGCCGCACCCCCGGGAGCCTAAACAGGCCCCGGTCGGAGGACAGTCAACTCTCCACCCCCAGGAGCCTCATATCCCACCCCCCACGATTCTCCCCCCGATCTTGATTGATAAACCCACACCCCCACCCCCACCCCACAGACACAGACACAGACACACTCACACACTCACACTGTCACACACTCGGGGGGGGGGGGGTGGGGGGGTGACTCTCGCCCCCCAGGCCCCCAGCCGGGCCCCCACCCGGCCACCGCGATATCCCACCCTCCACTAATCCAACAGCGAATGAGGAAGGAGCACTGCACCCCACCCTGTGGAGTGTTGGATGCATGTAGGAGTGAGTCTTTGTGTTTTGAGGAGGTGGGTGCAATGTGCAACAATTCTTTTCTTTATTAACATAAATGTTTCTGTGGTCTGGACCATTTTAGACCAAATATAAAGGGAAAAACATCGACGTATAAAAATAAATCTATCATCATCCCCTGGTTCCCCTTCAGGGATTATTAAAGTACACTAAAGTACACACATCAGCTTTTAAATATTCTTTAATCATTCTGCATCACATCAATATTAGGTTCCTTTATCACGCCGTGCTTCAGGAATCCCAGCTGCTGTTATTCTAAACACTTCATCAAACAGCAGGAGAACTATAGAACCATTGAAGTGAAGCACTGGCCTTGCTACTCGCCCTGCAGAACGTTGAGTTGGGTTCTAGTTCTCAGCCTGTGCAGGTTCTCACAGAACACAATCCACTGGTGTTTCTCTCCCAAATGAAAAACGTATGCGTTGGTCTCTTCTTCTGCAAGACTTCAATTTGCAGATTAGACCTAAAAAGGGCTGATAGAGCGTGTTGGCTGATGCTCTGCCTCCACCCTCTTTAGATTAAAAACCCTGAGAGGGTATTTCATTCTTAGGAAAGGGGGTGTTACGGCTGCAGGGGTACTTGTATGTTTTCTGTGTCCTGGGTGACTCTCCAGGTTAATCAAACATGTAAATAGGGCTGTGGCGTCCCGACGACCTGATTGGCCAAACTCAGGAAGTACCCTGGCTCATAAGGAGGAAGGAGGATGTCACCAGGGGGCGGGGCTTGGATCAGAGGGGCGGAGCCATCTGTCATTCTGCCAAACAGCCTGAGTGGAGTGAGTGGAGTGAGTGGAGTGAGCGGAGTGAGCGGAGTGAGCGGAGTGAGCGGAGTGAGCGGAGTGAGCGGAGTGAGCGGAGTGAGCTGTAACTTCTGGGTTCAATCCTTTCCTCTTGTTTATTTTAGTAGGAAGGAAAGACTTTGTTTGTTTGTTGGTAAGTTTGAGCCCTGAGAGAACAGGGTGATTTTTGGTTGGTTGGTCACTCTAAGATTCATTTGTTAAGGATTCCTGATTTGCTTGTTGTACACTAGAGCACCTGTTGTACTGAGAACTAGTTGGTTGTGGCTGTTTGGACCAATGGAGTGACGGCAGGTTGATGTTCCTCCAGGAGCTCCTAGGCTGTGGAGGAACAGGGACTTTTCACCCTTCATGTCGTGGTTTTAAACCTTTTTATAAAAGTTCTACCTTTAGAGCTGTCTTCAATATTATAATCAGAAAATATCATGGAAAATGTATTTGGTACTATAATGGTAACAGTGACACTTCTCTACATTAGATCTGGACATCTTTTTACAAGTCTAATTTTTTACGTTTTCCACTCTCTTACTTGTCAAAATATATTTAATCATGTCAGCCCAGATGATCCTGACTGATATATTAAAAGCCAGCCACACACACACATATACACACAGACACACACACACATAGACACACAGACACACACACACACATATACACACACACACATATACACACACACATACACACACACACATATACACACAGACACACACACACACACATATACACACAGACACACACACACACACAAACTACCATCATTTGCTCAAACTCTCAGAATCATGTTCCTCTTTTGTTGTTGCTTCTTTGTTAATTCATGTTCCTGCTTCATGTTACTGTCTAGATAGAGCTGCTCAGGCTGGTTAATCTAGAAAATCATGTTACTGTCTAGATAGAGCTGCTCAGGCTGGTTAATCTAAGAAATCATGTTACTGTCTAGATAGAGCTGCTCAGGCTGGTTAATCTAAGAAATCATCTTACTGTCTAGATAGAGCTGCTCAGGCTGGTTAATCTAAGAAATCATGTTACTGTCTAGATAGAGCTGCTCAGGCTGGTTAATCTAAGAAATCATCTTACTGTCTAGATAGAGCTGCTCAGGCTGGTTAATCTAAGAAATCATTTTACTGTCTAGATAGAGCTGCTCAGGCTGGTTAATCTAGAAAATCATCTTACTGTCTAGATAGAGCTGCTCAGGCTGGTTAATCTAAGAAACAGTTATAAAGTATTTGGATCAGTGTGATAACTGCAAATAATATATGTAGCACAACAAGGATATTGTATGAAATAAAAACACTTTTTTCTTTCCCCGTATTCTATACTTTTTAGGAATTCTTTTTGACTCTTTCCTTCTTAAAGTTTGTCTGATTTAACAAGGATTTTCAAAATAATCAAACTGAAGTTTACATTTTGATCCTGGAGGAAATCTGCAGACCTCAGAGGGTGGTCAGTTCTAATTAAAATAGGAGATGATTCTGTGGGCCAGATATAATCGTTCCACAGGCCGGATTTGGCCTCCGGGACTTGAGTTTGACCCCCCAGATCTAAATGGATCCATGTCCAAACAAGGACAATAGCACCCTGGACAGCAGCCACACATCTAATGGGACAGTGCATTGGACAAGAAGACAGTCTGCTGCTGTATAGTGGGTGATGATGATGATGATGATGATGATGGTGATGATGACGGTGATGATGACGGTGATGGTGATGATGATGGTGATGATGATGATGGTGGTGATGGTGATGACGGTGATGGTGATGATGATGATGACGGTGACGGTGATGGTGATGATGACGGTGACGGTGACGGTGACGGTGATGGTGATGGTGGTGATGCTGATGATGATGATGGTGATGACGCTGGTGATGGTGATGATGATGATGGTGATGATGATGATGGTGATGGTGATGACGCTGGTGATGGTGATGATGATGGTGATGGTGATGGTGATGGTGATGACGCTGGTGATGGTGATGATGATGATGGTGATGGTGATGATGATGATGGTGATGGTGATGATGATGGTGATGGTGATGGTGATGACGCTGGTGATGGTGATGATGATGATGGTGATGGTGATGATGGTGATGGTGATGGTGATGGTGATAGTGATGGTGATGGTGATGACGCTGGTGATGGTGATGATGGTGATGGTGATGATGGTGATGGTGATGGTGATGATGATGATGGTGATGGTGATGGCATATTGGCTGCTTTTCTTCTGCAGTCATTTGCAGCAGGTAGAAAACCTCCCAGGAACAAAGGGAATGCAGGATAAGCACATGGACATAGGGTTTGTTTCACATTCACACATTCACACATTCACACATTCACACATTCACACATTTACACACCTTTCTTAACAACAAGCACATTTTCCATTCTGGGTTTTTACTCTTTAAGAATTTAAATTGTATTTTAACTAAGTATACATTTTTTAGCAGTCTTATGGTGTTACCATCACAAGATAAGAAAATGAAATCACAAAAGAATCATTTCCACATGCCTACTAAGTATTTATACTTTCCCCCTTAATTCTTAACACTTTTTATTCTAGTAAGTTTTAGCAAATCAAACATTTACGTTTAATAAATAAAATATTCAATCCATGATTCAATCCATGATTCAATCCATGATTCAATCCATGATTCAAAATACAAATAAACAGTTCAGAAACTCTAATTTCATGTGCTTTGTTTTCTCCTGTCAGCTCTGGTCAGCTCTGGTCAGCTCTGGTCAGCGCTGGTCAGTGCTGGTCAGCTCTGGTCAGCTCTGGTCAGCGCTGGTCAGTGCTGGTCAGCTCTGGTCAGTGCTGGTCAGCTCTGGTCAGCTCTGGTCAACGCTGGTCAGCTCTGGTCAGTGCTGGTCAGTGCTGGTCAGCTCTGGTCAGCTCTGGTCAGCTCTGTCTCCCCCCTGCTGCACCAGGCTCCTGCTCGTGACTCCATTCAGTGACGCAGCTCAACGGGAGGCTCCCTGTTCCCCCTCCATCAGGGTGCAGCACCGGCCCTCCGTCCTGCTTCCTC
The DNA here is from genome assembly GCF_963383615.2 of Lipophrys pholis. Classification (NCBI taxonomy): domain Eukaryota; kingdom Metazoa; phylum Chordata; class Actinopteri; order Blenniiformes; family Blenniidae; genus Lipophrys; species Lipophrys pholis. Next base: position 616,060 of record NC_137630.1, on the reverse strand, counting down.
ACCCCCGACCACGCCCTCCTCCAGCTCCCCACTTGGTACCAGGCAGAGTGCTCCCCCCAGTCTCTAGCTGGGCCTGAATAGTTACCTTAGTAGTGGTATAGTTTCTGTGTTGTACTGTCCCGTCTTGCAGTATTTGCTTAGTTTGTTAGTTTGCGGAGTAGTTCCGTCGCCCCTCCCCCTCCTTTTGTTCTCCGTCTCCTTTCTTATCCTCTTGTACCAGCTCAGCTATCTTGTTTATTGGGTGGAGTCCCTTGTCACCTTTTATTTATTAAAGTACTCTTGAGAGAACTCCTGGTACCGTGTGTCTGTCCACACCTGAGTCTCTGAGTGTGAATGGTGACAGTGAGTGTACCTGCAGTGGATAGTACTCAGCACCCTCCCAGTTTGTAGAACTGTAACTGTACCCTGTATTTGGAATATTTTCAGCTCTTCTCCTGCTCATAAAGTCGTGGTTTCTTTTGGCACTGAGCAAAGTAATATAGTGTGCAGCAGCAGGCCCAGAGGAACTGCGGGCGGAGGAACACAGGAGTTCTATGGTTCCTTGCAGTTTTCCCACCAGGTAAAGAACTGCAAATATAGTGTACAGGTAACCTGGTGTACTCTTTTGAGCTGGGACTTCTTTTAGGGGACTCAAATATGTTTTGTTGTTGTGTTGCTGTCCCCATCCCCAGCAATGTATTGCTCTTCTTCTGCAAACTTGGAGTGCTGAGCGCTGCCTCCTGCTGGGGGAGAATGGTACTGGTTACCTGGACCCCCAGTGGGAGGGGCCAGTGAGAAGTCTGCAATGAAAAGTGGGATTTCATTTATTTTTTATTAACAATTAGTGGCATTATTGAATCAAAAACCACTAAATGAATTGGTCAACAGACAGAAATTTGTATCATATAGAGAAAAATACGACATTGGGGGTCCCTGCTCCGTCTTTTAAAATGTCCAAATGGTGTAGTCCTGCGCTGAAAAAGAATGCAAGCAGAACTGATTGAATCATTATAAAAACAAATCTCATCAATCAGGAATTAGTTTGACAATTAACCGAAATGCAGAGATATCTGTAAAAGGAGCCACATTGGTTGCTTGTCCTGCTCAGGACTGCGTCTTCTTGCTTCTGGCCAGCGTCTCCAGCTCCGCCCCCCACTGCAGGAACAGTGACGGAGCAAACGGACCCTGAACAACAACACTTCAGAACCCCGAGCCACTGAGATGAGCTCTGTGTGGGAGGGGTTCCCTCAGGGTTCCAGGCTGGATGGTGTGGCTTCTTTCCTGGGTGGTGGTTCCTGTGACGGTGCTGCTCACCTGCAGGCCGCTGGAGACTCCGTCTCCAGCTTTGGGATGTACTTCACCAAGGAGTTAAGGAAAGGTGTTAGGAGGCTTCCTAAAGGAGTTAGTGAAAGGTGTTAGGAGACTTCCTAAAGGAGTTAAGGAAAGGTGTTAGGAGGCTTCCTAAAGGAGTTAGTGAAAGGTGTTAGGAGGCTTCCTAAAGGAGTTAGGAAAGGTGTTAGGAGGCTTCCTAAAGGAGTTAGTGAAACATTTTAGGAGGCTTCCTAAAGGAGTTAAGGAAAGGTGTTAGGAGGCTTCCTAAAGGAGTTAGTGAAAGGTGTTAGGAGGCTTCCTAAAGGAGTTAGTGAAAGGCGTTAGGAGGCTTCCTAAAGGAGTTAGTGAAAGGTGTTGGGAGACTTCCTAAAGGAGTTAAGGAAAGGTGTTAGGAGGCTTCCTAAAGGAGTTAGTGAGAGGTGTTAGGAGGCTTCCTAAAGGAGTTAGTGAAAGGTGTTAGGAGGCTTCCTAAAGGAGTTAGTGAAAGGTGTCAGGAGGCTTCCTAAAGGAGTTAGTGAAAGGTGTTAGGAGGCTTCCTAAAGGAGTTAGTGAAAGGTGTTGGGAGACTTCCTAAAGGAGTTAAGGAAAGGTGTTAGGAGGCTTCCTAAAGGAGTTAGTGAAAGGTGTTAGGAGGCTTCCTAAAGGAGTTAGTGAAAGGTGTCAGGAGGCTTCCTAAAGGAGTTAGTGAAAGGTGTTAGGAGGCTTCCTAAAGGAGTTGGGAAAGGTGTTAGGAGGCTTCCTAAAGGAGTTAGGAAAGGTGTTAGGAGGCTTCCTAAAGGAGTTAGTGAGAGGTGTTAGGAGGCTTCCTAAAGGAGTTAGTGAAAGGTGTTAGGAGGCTTCCTAAAGGAGTTAGTGAAAGGTGTCAGGAGGCTTCCTAAAGGAGTTAGTGAAAGGTGTTAGGAGGCTTCCTAAAGGAGTTGGGAAAGGTGTTAGGAGGCTTCCTAAAGGAGTTAGGAAAGGTGTTAGGAGGCTTCCTAAAGGAGTTGGGAAAGGTGTTAGGAGGCTTCCTAAAGGAGTTAGTGAGAGGTGTTAGGAGGCTTCCTAAAGGAGTTAGGAAAGGTGTTAGGAGGCTTCCTAAAGGAGTTAGTGAAACATTTTAGGAGGCTTCCTAAAGGAGTTAAGGAAAGGTGTTAGGAGGCTTCATAAAGGAGTTAGGAAAGGTGTTAGGAGAATTCCTAAAGGAGTTAGTGAAAGGTGTCAGGAGACTTCCTAAAGGAGTTAAGGAAAGGTGTTAGGAGGCTTCATAAAGGAGTTAGGAAAGGTGTTAGGAGGCTTCCTAAAGGAGTTAGTGAAAGGTGTTAGGAGGCTTCCTAAAGGAGTTAGTGAGAGGTGTTAGGAGGCTTCCTAAAGGAGTTAGGAAAGGTGTTAGGAGGCTTCCTAAAGGAGTTAGTGAAACATTTTAGGAGGCTTCCTAAAGGAGTTAAGGAAAGGTGTTAGGAGGCTTCATAAAGGAGTTAGGAAAGGTGTTAGGAGAATTCCTAAAGGAGTTAGTGAAAGGTGTCAGGAGACTTCCTAAAGGAGTTAAGGAAAGGTGTTAGGAGGCTTCATAAAGGAGTTAGGAAAGGTGTTAGGAGGCTTCCTAAAGGAGTTAGTGAAAGGTGTTAGGAGGCTTCCTAAAGGAGTTAGTGAGAGGTGTTAGGAGGCTTCCTAAAGGAGTTAGGAAAGGTGTTAGGAGGCTTCCTAAAGGAGTTAGTGAAACATTTTAGGAGGCTTCCTAAAGGAGTTAAGGAAAGGTGTTAGGAGGCTTCATAAAGGAGTTAGGAAAGGTGTTAGGAGAATTCCTAAAGGAGTTAGTGAAAGGTGTCAGGAGACTTCCTAAAGGAGTTAAGGAAAGGTGTTAGGAGGCTTCATAAAGGAGTTAGGAAAGGTGTTAGGAGGCTTCCTAAAGGAGTTAGTGAAAGGTGTTAGGAGGCTTCCTAAAGGAGTTAGTGAAACATTTTAGGAGGCTTCCTAAAGGAGTTAGTGAGGCTTCCTAAAGGAGTTAGTGAAAGGTGTTAGGAGACTTCCTAAAGGAGTTAAGGAAAGGTGTTAGGAGGCTTCCTAAAGGAGTTAGTGAAAGGTGTTAGGAGGCTTCCTAAAGGAGTTAAGGAAAGGTGTTAGGAGGCTTCCTAAAGGAGTTAAGGAAAGGTGTTAGGAGGCTTCCTAAAGGAGTTAGTGAAGGCGTTAGGAGGCTTCCTAAAGGAGTTAGTGAAAGGTGTTGGGAGACTTCCTAAAGGAGTTAAGGAAAGGTGTTAGGAGGCTTCCTAAAGGAGTTAGTGAGAGGTGTTAGGAGGCTTCCTAAAGGAGTTAGTGAAAGGTGTTAGGAGGCTTCCTAAAGGAGTTAGTGAAAGGTGTCAGGAGGCTTCCTAAAGGAGTTAGTGAAAGGTGTTAGGAGGCTTCCTAAAGGAGTTGGGAAAGGTGTTAGGAGGCTTCCTAAAGGAGTTAGGAAAGGTGTTAGGAGGCTTCCTAAAGGAGTTAGTGAAACATTTTAGGAGGCTTCCTAAAGGAGTTAAGGAAAGGTGTTAGGAGGCTTCCTAAAAGAGTTAGTGAAAGGTGTTAGGAGGCTTCCTAAAGGAGTTAGTGAAAGGCGTTAGGAGGCTTCCTAAAGGAGTTAGTGAAAGGTGTTGGGAGACTTCCTAAAGGAGTTAAGGAAAGGTGTTAGGAGGCTTCCTAAAGGAGTTAGTGAAAGGTGTTAGGAGGCTTCCTAAAGGAGTTAGTGAAAGGTGTCAGGAGGCTTCCTAAAGGAGTTAGTGAAAGGTGTTAGGAGGCTTCCTAAAGGAGTTGGGAAAGGTGTTAGGAGGCTTCCTAAAGGAGTTAGGAAAGGTGTTAGGAGGCTTCCTAAAGGAGTTAGTGAGAGGTGTTAGGAGGCTTCCTAAAGGAGTTAGTGAAAGGTGTTAGGAGGCTTCCTAAAGGAGTTAGTGAAAGGTGTCAGGAGGCTTCCTAAAGGAGTTAGTGAAAGGTGTTAGGAGGCTTCCTAAAGGAGTTGGGAAAGGTGTTAGGAGGCTTCCTAAAGGAGTTAGGAAAGGTGTTAGGAGGCTTCCTAAAGGAGTTGGGAAAGGTGTTAGGAGGCTTCCTAAAGGAGTTAGTGAGAGGTGTTAGGAGGCTTCCTAAAGGAGTTAGGAAAGGTGTTAGGAGGCTTCCTAAAGGAGTTAGTGAAACATTTTAGGAGGCTTCCTAAAGGAGTTAAGGAAAGGTGTTAGGAGGCTTCATAAAGGAGTTAGGAAAGGTGTTAGGAGGCTTCCTAAAGGAGTTAGTGAAAGGTGTTAGGAGGCTTCCTAAAGGAGTTAGTGAGAGGTGTTAGGAGGCTTCCTAAAGGAGTTAGGAAAGGTGTTAGGAGGCTTCCTAAAGGAGTTAGTGAAACATTTTAGGAGGCTTCCTAAAGGAGTTAAGGAAAGGTGTTAGGAGGCTTCATAAAGGAGTTAGGAAAGGTGTTAGGAGAATTCCTAAAGGAGTTAGTGAAAGGTGTCAGGAGACTTCCTAAAGGAGTTAAGGAAAGGTGTTAGGAGGCTTCATAAAGGAGTTAGGAAAGGTGTTAGGAGGCTTCCTAAAGGAGTTAGTGAAAGGTGTTAGGAGGCTTCCTAAAGGAGTTAGTGAGAGGTGTTAGGAGGCTTCCTAAAGGAGTTAGGAAAGGTGTTAGGAGGCTTCCTAAAGGAGTTAGTGAAACATTTTAGGAGGCTTCCTAAAGGAGTTAAGGAAAGGTGTTAGGAGGCTTCATAAAGGAGTTAGGAAAGGTGTTAGGAGAATTCCTAAAGGAGTTAGTGAAAGGTGTCAGGAGACTTCCTAAAGGAGTTAAGGAAAGGTGTTAGGAGGCTTCATAAAGGAGTTAGGAAAGGTGTTAGGAGGCTTCCTAAAGGAGTTAGTGAAAGGTGTTAGGAGGCTTCCTAAAGGAGTTAGTGAAACATTTTAGGAGGCTTCCTAAAGGAGTTAGTGAGGCTTCCTAAAGAAGTTAAGGAAAGGTGTTAGGAGGCTTCCTAAAGGAGTTAAGGAAAGTTGTTAGGAGGCTTCTTAAAGGAGTTAAGGAAAGGTATTAGGAGGCTTCCTAAAGGAGTTAGTGAAAGGTGTTAGGAGGCTTCCTAAAGGAGTTAGTGAAAGGTGTAAGGAGACTTCCTAAAGGAGTTAGGAAAGGTGTTAGGAGGCTTCCTAAAGGAGTTAAGTAAAGGTGTTAGGAGGCTTCCTAAAGGAGTTAAGGAAAGGTGTTAGGAAGCTTCCTAAAGGACTTAGTGAAAGGTGTTAGGAGGCTTCCTAAAGGAGTTAGTGAAAGGTGTTAGGAGGCTTCCTAAAGGAGTTAGTGAAAGGTGTTAGGAGGGGTCGTAAAGTAGTTAAGGAAAGATGTTAGGAGGCTTCCTAAAGGAGTTAAGGAAAGGTGTTAGGAGTCTACCTAAAGGTGTTAAGGAAAGGTGTTAGGAGGCTTCCTAAAGGAGTTAGTGAAAGGTGTTAGGAGGCTTCCTAAAGGTGTTAAGGAAAGGTGTTAGGAGGCTTCCTAAAGGAGTTAAGGAAAGGTGTTAGGAGACTTCCTAAAGGAGTTAAGGAAAGGTGTTAGGAAGCTTCCTAAAGGAGTTAGTGAAAGGTGTTAGGAGGCTTCCTAAAGGAGTTAGTGAAAGGTGTTAGGAGTCTTCCTAAAGGTGTTAAGGAAAGGTGTTAGGAGGCTTCCTAAAGGTGTTAAGGAAAGGTGTTAGGAGGCTTCTTAAAGGAGTTAAGGAAAGGTGTTAGGAGGCTTCCTAAAGGTGTTAAGGAAAGGTGTTAGGAGGCTTCCTGAAGGAGTTAGTGAGGCTTCCTAAAGAAGTTAAGGAAAGGTGTTAGGAGGCTTCCTAGAGGAGATAGTAAAAGATGTTAGGCTTCCTAAAGGAGTTAAGGAAAGGTGTTAGGAGGTTTCCTAAAGGAGTTAAGGAAATGTGTTAGGAGGCTTCCTGAAGGAGTTAGTGAGGCTTCCTAAAGAAGTTAAGGAAAGGTGTTAGGAGGTTTCCTAAAGCAGTTTAGGAAAGGTGTTAGGAGGCTTCTTAAAGGAGTTAAGGAAAGGTGTTAGGAGGCTTCTTAAAGGAGTTAAGGAAAGGTGTTAGGAGGCTTCCTAAAGGTGTTAAGGAAAGGTGTTAGGAGGCTTCCTGACGGAGTTAGTGAGGCTTCCTAAAGAAGTTAAGGAAAGGTGTTAGGAGGCTTCCTAAAGGAGATGGTAAAAGATGTTAGGCTTCCTAAAGGAGTTAAGGAAAGGTGTTAGGAGGCTTCCTAAAGGAGTTAAGGAAATGTGTTAGGAGGCTTCCTAAAGGAGTTAGTGAAAGGTGTCAGGAGACTTCCTAAAGGAGTTAAGGAAAGGTGTTAGGAGGCTTCAGAAAGGAGTTAGTGAAAGGCATTAGGAGGCTTCCTAAAGGAGTTAAGGAAAGATCTTAGGAGACTTCCTAAAGGAGTTAGGAAAGGTTTTGGGAGGCTTCCTAAAGGAGTTAGTGAAAGGTGTTAGGAAGCTTCCTAAAGGAGTTAAGGAAAGGTGTTAGGAGGCTTCCTAAAGGAGTTAAGTAAAGGTGTTAGGAGGCTTCCTAAAGGAGTTAGTGAAAGGTGTTAGGAGGCTTCCTAAAGGAGTTAGTGAAAGGTGTTAGGAGACTTCCTAAAGGAGTTAGTGAAAGGTGTCAGGAGACTTCCTAAAGGAGTTAGTGAAAGGTGTCAGGAGACTTCCTAAAGGAGTTAAGGAAAGGTGTTAGGAGGCTTCATAAAGGAGTTAGTGAAAGGTGTCAGGAGACTTCCTAAAGGAGTTAAGGAAAGGTGTTAGGAGGCTTCCTAAAGGAGTTAGTGAAACGTTTTAGGAGGCTTCCTAAAGGTGTTAAGGAAAAGTGTTAGGAGGGCTTCCTAAAGGTGTTAAGGAAAGATGTTAGGAGGCTTCCTAAAGGAGTTAGTGAAAGGTGTTAGGAGGCTTCCTAAAGGTGTTAAGGAAATGTGTTAGGAGGCTTCCTAAAGGAGTTAGTGAAAGGTGTTAGGAGGGGTCGTAAAGTAGTTAAGGAAAGATGTTAGGAGGCTTCCTAAAGGAGTTAAGGAAAGGTGTTAGGAGGCTTCCTAAAGGAGTTAGGAAAGGTGTTAGGAGGCTTCATAAAGGAGTTAGTGAAAGGCGTTAGGAGGCTTCCTAAAGGAGTTAGGAAAGGTGTTAGGAGGCTTCCTAAAGGTGTTAAGGAAAGGTGTTAGGAGGCTTCATAAAGGAGTTAGTGAAAGGCGTTAGGAGGCTTCCTAAAGGAGTTAGTGAAAGGTGTTAGGAGGCGTCCTAAAGGAGTTAGGAAAGGCGTTAGGAGGCTTCCTAAAGGAGTTAGGAAAGGTGTTAGGAGGCTTCCTAAAGGTGTTAGTGAAAGGTGTTAGGAGGCTTCCTAAAGGTGTTAAGGAAAGGTGTTAGGAGTCTTCCTAAAGGAGTTAAGGAAAGGTGTTAGGAGTCTACCTAAAGGTGTTAAGGAAAGGTGTTAGGAGGGGTCGTAAAGTAGTTAAGGAAAGATGTTAGGAGGCTTCCTAAAGGAGTTAAGGAAAGGTGTTAGGAGTCTACCTAAAGGTGTTAAGGAAAGGTGTTAGGAGGTTTCCTAAAGGAGTTAAGGAAATGTGTTAGGAGGCTTCCTAAAGGAGTTAGTGAGGCTTCCTAAAGAAGTTAAGGAAAGGTGTTAGGAGGCTTCCTAAAGGAGATAGTAAAAGATGTTAGGCTTCCTAAAGGAGTTAAGGAAAGGTGTTAGGAGGCTTCCTAAAGGTGTTAAGGAAAGGTGTTAGGAGGCTTCCTAAAGGAGTTAGTGAAAGGTGTTAGGAGGCTTCCTAAAGGTGTTAAGGAAAGGTGTTAGGAGGCTTCCTAAAGGAGTTAGTGAAAGGTGTTAGGAGGCTTCCTAAAGGTGTTAGTGAAAGGTGTTAGGAGGGGTCGTAAAGTAGTTAAGGAAAGATGTTAGGAGGCTTCCTAAAGGAGTTAAGGAAAGGTGTTAGGAGTCTTCCTAAAGGTGTTAAGGAAAGGTGTTAGGAGGCTTCCTAAAGGAGTTAGTGAAAGGTGTTAGGAGGCTTCCTAAAGGTGTTAAGGAAAGGTGTTAGGAGGGGTCGTAAAGTAGTTAAGGAAAGATGTTAGGAGGCTTCCTAAAGGAGTTAAGGAAAGGTGTTAGGAGTCTTCCTAAAGGTGTTAAGGAAAGGTGTTAGGAGGCTTCCTAAAGGAGTTAGTGAAAGGTGTTAGGAGGCTTCCTAAAGGTTTTAAGGAAAGGTGTTAGGAGGCTTCCTAAAGGAGTTAAGGAAAGGTGTTAGGAAGCTTCCTAAAGGTGTTAAGGAAAGGTGTTAGGAGGCTTCCTAAAGGAGTTAAGGAAAGGTGTTAGGAGTCTTCCTAAAGGTGTTAAGGAAAGGTGTTAGGAGGCTTCCTAAAGGTGTTAAGGAAAGGTGTTAGGAGGCTTCCTAAAGCAGTTTAGGAAAGGTGTTAGGAGGTTTCCTAAAGCAGTTTAGGAAAGGTGTTAGGAGGCTTCCTAAAGGAGTTAAGGAAAGGTGTTAGGAGGCTTCCTAAAGGTGTTAAGGAAAGGTGTTAGGAGGCTTCCTGAAGGAGTTAGTGAGGCTTCCTAAAGAAGTTAAGGAAAGGTGTTAGGAGGCTTCCTAAAGGAGTTAGGAAAGGTGTTAGGAGGCTTCCTAAAGGAGTTAGTGAAAGGTGTTAGGAGGCTTCCTAAAGGTGTTAAGGAAAGGTGTTAGGAGGCTTCCTAAAGGTGTTAAGGAAAGGTGTTAGGAGGCTTCCTAAAGGAGTTAGTGAAAGGTGTTAGGAGGCTTCCTAAAGGTTTTAAGGAAAGGTGTTAGGAGGCTTCCTAAAGGAGTTAAGGAAAGGTGTTAGGAGTCTTCCTAAAGGTGTTAAGGAAAGGTGTTAGGAGGCTTCCTAAAGGAGTTAAGGAAAGGTGTTAGGAGGCTTCCTAAAGGAGTTAGTGAAAGGTGTTAGGAGGCTTCCTAAAGGTTTTAAGGAAAGGTGTTAGGAGTCTTCTTAAAGGTGTTAAGGAAAGGTGTTAGGAGGCTTCCTAAAGGTGTTAAGGAAAGGTGTTAGGAGGCTTCCTAAAGGAGTTAGTGAAAGTTGTTAGGAGAATTCCTAAAGGAGTTAAGGAAAGGTGTTAGGAGGCTTCCTAAAGCAGTTTAGGAAAGGTGTTAGGAGGTTTCCTAAAGCAGTTTAGGAAAGGTGTTAGGAGGCTTCCTAAAGGAGTTAAGGAAAGGTGTTAGGAGGCTTCCTAAAGGTGTTAAGGAAAGGTGTTAGGAGGCTTCCTGAAGGAGTTAGTGAGGCTTCCTAAAGAAGTTAAGGAAAGGTGTTAGGAGGCTTCCTAAAGGAGTTAGGAAAGGTGTTAGGAGGCTTCCTAAAGGAGTTAGTGAAAGGTGTTAGGAGGCTTCCTAAAGGAGTTAGTGAAAGGTGTCAGGAGACTTCCTAAAGGAGTTAAGGAAAGGTGTTAGGAGGCTTCAGAAAGGAGTTAGTGAAAGGCGTTAGGAGGCTTCCTAAAGGAGTTAGTGAAATGTTTTAGGAGGCTTCCTAAAGGAGTTAAGTAAAGGTGTTAGGAGGCTTCCTAAAGGAGTTAGTGAAAGGTGTTAGGAGGCTTCCTAAAGGAGTTAGTGAAAGGTGTTAGGAGACTTCCTAAAGGAGTTAGGAAAGGTGTTAGGAAGCTTCCTAAAGAAGTTAAGGAAAGGTGTTAGGAGGCTTCCTAAAGGAGTTAGGAAAGGTGTTAGGAGGCTTCCTAAAGGAGTTAGTGAAAGGTGTTAGGAGGCTTCCTAAAGGAGTTAGTGAAAGGTGTCAGGAGACTTCCTAAAGGAGTTAGTGAAAGGCGTTAGGAGGCTTCCTAAAGGAGTTAGGAAAGGTGTTAGGAGGCTTCCTAAAGGAGTTAGGAAAGGTGTTAGGAGGCTTCCTAACGGAGTTAAGGAAAGGTGTTAGGAGGCTTCAGAAAGGAGTTAGTGAAAGGCGTTAGGAGGCTTCCTAAAGGAGTTAGTGAAACGTTTTAGGAGGCTTCCTAAAGGAGTTAAGTAAAGGTGTTAGGAGGCTTCCTAAAGGAGTTAGTGAAAGGTGTTAGGAGGCTTCCTAAAGGAGTTAGTGAAAGGTGTTAGGAGGCTTCCTAAAGGAGTTAGTGAAAGGTGTCAGGAGACTTCCTAAAGGAGTTAGTGAAAGGCGTTAGGAGGCTTCCTAAAGGAGTTAGTGAAAGGTGTCAGGAGGCTTCCTAAAGGAGTTAGTGAAACATTTTAGGAGGCTTCCTAAAGGAGTTAAGGAAAGGTGTTAGGAGGCTTCATAAAGGAGTTAGGAAAGGTGTTAGGAGAATTCCTAAAGGAGTTAGTGAAAGGTGTCAGGAGACTTCCTAAAGGAGTTAAGGAAAGGTGTTAGGAGGCTTCATAAAGGAGTTAAGGAAAGGTGTTAGGAGGCTTCCTAAAGGAGTTAGTGAGAGGTGTTAGGAGGCTTCCTAAAGGAGTTAGGAAAGGTGTTAGGAGGCTTCCTAAAGGAGTTAGTGAAACATTTTAGGAGGCTTCGTTAAGGAGTTAAGGAAAGGTGTTAGGAGGCTTCATAAAGGAGTTAGGAAAGGTGTTAGGAGAATTCCTAAAGGAGTTAGTGAAAGGTGTCAGGAGACTTCCTAAAGGAGTTAAGGAAAGGTGTTAGGAGGCTTCATAAAGGAGTTAGGAAAGGTGTTAGGAGGCTTCCTAAAGGAGTTAGTGAAAGGTGTTAGGAGGCTTCCTAAAGGAGTTAGTGAGAGGTGTTAGGAGGCTTCCTAAAGGAGTTAGGAAAGGTGTTAGGAGGCTTCCTAAAGGAGTTAGTGAAACATTTTAGGAGGCTTCCTAAAGGAGTTAAGGAAAGGTGTTAGGAGGCTTCATAAAGGAGTTAGGAAAGGTGTTAGGAGAATTCCTAAAGGAGTTAGTGAAAGGTGTCAGGAGACTTCCTAAAGGAGTTAAGGAAAGGTGTTAGGAGGCTTCATAAAGGAGTTAGGAAAGGTGTTAGGAGGCTTCCTAAAGGAGTTAGTGAAAGGTGTTAGGAGGCTTCCTAAAGGAGTTAGTGAGAGGTGTTAGGAGGCTTCCTAAAGGAGTTAGGAAAGGTGTTAGGAGGCTTCCTAAAGGAGTTAGTGAAACATTTTAGGAGGCTTCCTAAAGGAGTTAAGGAAAGGTGTTAGGAGGCTTCATAAAGGAGTTAGGAAAGGTGTTAGGAGAATTCCTAAAGGAGTTAGTGAAAGGTGTCAGGAGACTTCCTAAAGGAGTTAAGGAAAGGTGTTAGGAGGCTTCATAAAGGAGTTAGGAAAGGTGTTAGGAGGCTTCCTAAAGGAGTTAGTGAAAGGTGTTAGGAGGCTTCCTAAAGGAGTTAGTGAAACATTTTAGGAGGCTTCCTAAAGGAGTTAGTGAGGCTTCCTAAAGAAGTTAAGGAAAGGTGTTAGGAGGCTTCCTAAAGGAGTTAAGGAAAGTTGTTAGGAGGCTTCTTAAAGGAGTTAAGGAAAGGTATTAGGAGGCTTCCTAAAGGAGTTAGTGAAAGGTGTTAGGAGGCTTCCTAAAGGAGTTAGTGAAAGGTGTAAGGAGACTTCCTAAAGGAGTTAGGAAAGGTGTTAGGAGGCTTCCTAAAGGAGTTAAGTAAAGGTGTTAGGAGGCTTCCTAAAGGAGTTAAGGAAAGGTGTTAGGAGGCTTCCTAAAGGAGTTAGGAAAGGTGTTAGGAAGCTTCCTAAAGGAGTTAAGGAAAGGTGTTAGGAGGCTTCCTAAAGGAGTTAAGGAAAGGTGTTAGGAAGCTTCCTAAAGGACTTAGTGAAAGGTGTTAGGAGGCTTCCTAAAGGAGTTAGTGAAAGGTGTTAGGAGGCTTCCTAAAGGAGTTAGTGAAAGGTGTTAGGAGGGGTCGTAAAGTAGTTAAGGAAAGATGTTAGGAGGCTTCCTAAAGGAGTTAAGGAAAGGTGTTAGGAGTCTACCTAAAGGTGTTAAGGAAAGGTGTTAGGAGGCTTCCTAAAGGAGTTAGTGAAAGGTGTTAGGAGGCTTCCTAAAGGTGTTAAGGAAAGGTGTTAGGAGGCTTCCTAAAGGAGTTAAGGAAAGGTGTTAGGAGACTTCCTAAAGGAGTTAAGGAAAGGTGTTAGGAAGCTTCCTAAAGGAGTTAGTGAAAGGTGTTAGGAGGCTTCCTAAAGGAGTTAGTGAAAGGTGTTAGGAGTCTTCCTAAAGGTGTTAAGGAAAGGTGTTAGGAGGCTTCCTAAAGGTGTTAAGGAAAGGTGTTAGGAGGCTTCTTAAAGGAGTTAAGGAAAGGTGTTAGGAGGCTTCCTAAAGGAGTTAAGGAAATGTGTTAGGAGGCTTCCTAAAGGAGTTAGTGAGGCTTCCTAAAGAAGTTAAGGAAAGGTGTTAGGAGGCTTCCTAAAGGAGATAGTAAAAGATGTTAGGCTTCCTAAAGAAGTTAAGGAAAGGTGTTAGGAGGCTTCCTAAAGGAGATAGTAAAAGATGTTAGGCTTCCTAAAGGAGTTAAGGAAAGGTGTTAGGAGGTTTCCTAAAGGAGTTAAGGAAATGTGTTAGGAGGCTTCCTGAAGGAGTTAGTGAGGCTTCCTAAAGAAGTTAAGGAAAGGTGTTAGGAGGCTTCCTAAAGGAGATAGTAAAAGATGTTAGGCTTCCTAAAGGAGTTAAGGAAAGGTGTTAGGAGGCTTCCTAAAGGTGTTAAGGAAAGGTGTTAGGAGGCTTCCTAAAGGTGTTAAGGAAAGGTGTTAGGAGGGGTCGTAAAGTAGTTAAGGAAAGATGTTAGGAGGCTTCCTAAAGGAGTTAGTGAAAGGTGTTAGGAGTCTTCCTAAAGGTGTTAAGGAAAGGTGTTAGGAGGCTTCCTAAAGGAGTTAGTGAAAGGTGTTAGGAGGCTTCCTAAAGGTGTTAAGGAAAGGTGTTAGGAGGGGTCGTAAAGTAGTTAAGGAAAGATGTTAGGAGGCTTCCTAAAGGAGTTAAGGAAAGGTGTTAGGAGGCTTCCTAAAGGTGTTAAGGAAAGGTGTTAGGAGGCTTCCTAAAGGAGTTAGTGAAAGGTGTTAGGAGGCTTCCTAAAGGTTTTAAGGAAAGGTGTTAGGAGGCTTCCTAAAGGTGTTAAGGAAAGGTGTTAGGAGGCTTCGTAAAGGTGTTAAGGAAAGGTGTTAGGAGGCTTCCTAAAGGTGTTAAGGAAAGGTGTTAGGAGGCTTCCTAAAGGAGTTAGTGAAAGTTGTTAGGAGGCTTCCTAAAGCAGTTTAGGAAAGGTGTTAGGAGGCTTCCTAAAGGAGTTAAGGAAAGGTGTTAGGAGGCTTCCTAAAGGTGTTAAGGAAAGGTGTTAGGAGGCTTCCTGAAGGAGTTAGTGAGGCTTCCTAAAGAAGTTAAGGAAAGGTGTTAGGAGGCTTCATAAAGGAGTTAGGAAAGGTGTTAGGAGAATTCCTAAAGGAGTTAGTGAAAGGTGTCAGGAGACTTCCTAAAGGAGTTAAGGAAAGGTGTTAGGAGGCTTCATAAAGGAGTTAGGAAAGGTGTTAGGAGGCTTCCTAAAGGAGTTAGTGAAAGGTGTTAGGAGGCTTCCTAAAGGAGTTAGTGAGAGGTGTTAGGAGGCTTCCTAAAGGAGTTAGGAAAGGTGTTAGGAGGCTTCCTAAAGGAGTTAGTGAAACATTTTAGGAGGCTTCCTAAAGGAGTTAAGGAAAGGTGTTAGGAGGCTTCATAAAGGAGTTAGGAAAGGTGTTAGGAGAATTCCTAAAGGAGTTAGTGAAAGGTGTCAGGAGACTTCCTAAAGGAGTTAAGGAAAGGTGTTAGGAGGCTTCATAAAGGAGTTAGGAAAGGTGTTAGGAGGCTTCCTAAAGGAGTTAGTGAAAGGTGTTAGGAGGCTTCCTAAAGGAGTTAGTGAGAGGTGTTAGGAGGCTTCCTAAAGGAGTTAGGAAAGGTGTTAGGAGGCTTCCTAAAGGAGTTAGTGAAACATTTTAGGAGGCTTCCTAAAGGAGTTAAGGAAAGGTGTTAGGAGGCTTCATAAAGGAGTTAGGAAAGGTGTTAGGAGAATTCCTAAAGGAGTTAGTGAAAGGTGTCAGGAGACTTCCTAAAGGAGTTAAGGAAAGGTGTTAGGAGGCTTCATAAAGGAGTTAGGAAAGGTGTTAGGAGGCTTCCTAAAGGAGTTAGTGAAAGGTGTTAGGAGGCTTCCTAAAGGAGTTAGTGAAACATTTTAGGAGGCTTCCTAAAGGAGTTAGTGAGGCTTCCTAAAGAAGTTAAGGAAAGGTGTTAGGAGGCTTCCTAAAGGAGTTAAGGAAAGTTGTTAGGAGGCTTCTTAAAGGAGTTAAGGAAAGGTATTAGGAGGCTTCCTAAAGGAGTTAGTGAAAGGTGTTAGGAGGCTTCCTAAAGGAGTTAGTGAAAGGTGTAAGGAGACTTCCTAAAGGAGTTAGGAAAGGTGTTAGGAGGCTTCCTAAAGGAGTTAAGTAAAGGTGTTAGGAGGCTTCCTAAAGGATTTAAGGAAAGGTGTTAGGAAGCTTCCTAAAGGACTTAGTGAAAGGTGTTAGGAGGCTTCCTAAAGGAGTTAGTGAAAGGTGTTAGGAGGCTTCCTAAAGGAGTTAGTGAAAGGTGTTAGGAGGGGTCGTAAAGTAGTTAAGGAAAGATGTTAGGAGGCTTCCTAAAGGAGTTAAGGAAAGGTGTTAGGAGTCTACCTAAAGGTGTTAAGGAAAGGTGTTAGGAGGCTTCCTAAAGGAGTTAGTGAAAGGTGTTAGGAGGCTTCCTAAAGGTGTTAAGGAAAGGTGTTAGGAGGCTTCCTAAAGGAGTTAAGGAAAGGTGTTAGGAGACTTCCTAAAGGAGTTAAGGAAAGGTGTTAGGAAGCTTCCTAAAGGAGTTAGTGAAAGGTGTTAGGAGGCTTCCTAAAGGAGTTAGTGAAAGGTGTTAGGAGTCTTCCTAAAGGTGTTAAGGAAAGGTGTTAGGAGGCTTCCTAAAGGTGTTAAGGAAAGGTGTTAGGAGGCTTCTTAAAGGAGTTAAGGAAAGGTGTTAGGAGGCTTCCTAAAGGTGTTAAGGAAAGGTGTTAGGAGGCTTCCTGAAGGAGTTAGTGAGGCTTCCTAAAGAAGTTAAGGAAAGGTGTTAGGAGGCTTCCTAGAGGAGATAGTAAAAGATGTTAGGCTTCCTAAAGGAGTTAAGGAAAGGTGTTAGGAGGTTTCCTAAAGCAGTTTAGGAAAGGTGTTAGGAGGCTTCTTAAAGGAGTTAAGGAAAGGTGTTAGGAGGCTTCTTAAAGGAGTTAAGGAAAGGTGTTAGGAGGCTTCCTAAAGGTGTTAAGGAAAGGTGTTAGGAGGCTTCCTGACGGAGTTAGTGAGGCTTCCTAAAGAAGTTAAGGAAAGGTGTTAGGAGGCTTCCTAAAGGAGATGGTAAAAGATGTTAGGCTTCCTAAAGGAGTTAAGGAAAGGTGTTAGGAGGCTTCCTAAAGGAGTTAAGGAAATGTGTTAGGAGGCTTCCTAAAGGAGTTAGTGAAAGGTGTCAGGAGACTTCCTAAAGGAGTTAAGGAAAGGTGTTAGGAGGCTTCAGAAAGGAGTTAGTGAAAGGCATTAGGAGGCTTCCTAAAGGAGTTAAGGAAAGATCTTAGGAGACTTCCTAAAGGAGTTAGGAAAGGTTTTGGGAGGCTTCCTAAAGGAGTTAGTGAAAGGTGTTAGGAAGCTTCCTAAAGGAGTTAAGGAAAGGTGTTAGGAGGCTTCCTAAAGGAGTTAAGTAAAGGTGTTAGGAGGCTTCCTAAAGGAGTTAGTGAAAGGTGTTAGGAGGCTTCCTAAAGGAGTTAGTGAAAGGTGTTAGGAGACTTCCTAAAGGAGTTAGTGAAAGGTGTCAGGAGACTTCCTAAAGGAGTTAGTGAAAGGTGTCAGGAGACTTCCTAAAGGAGTTAAGGAAAGGTGTTAGGAGGCTTCATAAAGGAGTTAGTGAAAGGTGTCAGGAGACTTCCTAAAGGAGTTAAGGAAAGGTGTTAGGAGGCTTCCTAAAGGAGTTAGTGAAACGTTTTAGGAGGCTTCCTAAAGGTGTTAAGGAAAAGTGTTAGGAGGGCTTCCTAAAGGTGTTAAGGAAAGATGTTAGGAGGCTTCCTAAAGGAGTTAGTGAAAGGTGTTAGGAGGCTTCCTAAAGGTGTTAAGGAAATGTGTTAGGAGGCTTCCTAAAGGAGTTAGTGAAAGGTGTTAGGAGGGGTCGTAAAGTAGTTAAGGAAAGATGTTAGGAGGCTTCCTAAAGGAGTTAAGGAAAGGTGTTAGGAGGCTTCCTAAAGGAGTTAGGAAAGGTGTTAGGAGGCTTCATAAAGGAGTTAGTGAAAGGCGTTAGGAGGCTTCCTAAAGGAGTTAGGAAAGGTGTTAGGAGGCTTCCTAAAGGTGTTAAGGAAAGGTGTTAGGAGGCTTCATAAAGGAGTTAGTGAAAGGCGTTAGGAGGCTTCCTAAAGGAGTTAGTGAAAGGTGTTAGGAGGCGTCCTAAAGGAGTTAGGAAAGGCGTTAGGAGGCTTCCTAAAGGAGTTAGGAAAGGTGTTAGGAGGCTTCCTAAAGGTGTTAGTGAAAGGTGTTAGGAGGCTTCCTAAAGGAGTTAGTGAAAGGTGTTAGGAGGCTTCCTAAAGGTGTTAAGGAAAGGTGTTAGGAGGGGTCGTAAAGTAGTTAAGGAAAGATGTTAGGAGGCTTCCTAAAGGAGTTAGTGAAAGGTGTTAGGAGTCTTCCTAAAGGTGTTAAGGAAAGGTGTTAGGAGGCTTCCTAAAGGAGTTAGTGAAAGGTGTTAGGAGGCTTCCTAAAGGTGTTAAGGAAAGGTGTTAGGAGGGGTCGTAAAGTAGTTAAGGAAAGATGTTAGGAGGCTTCCTAAAGGAGTTAAGGAAAGGTGTTAGGAGGCTTCCTAAAGGTGTTAAGGAAAGGTGTTAGGAGGCTTCCTAAAGGAGTTAGTGAAAGGTGTTAGGAGGCTTCCTAAAGGTGTTAAGGAAAGGTGTTAGGAGGCTTCCTAAAGGTGTTAAGGAAAGGTGTTAGGAGGCTTCCTAAAGGAGTTAGTGAAAGTTGTTAGGAGGCTTCCTAAAGGAGTTAAGGAAAGGTGTTAGGAGGCTTCCTAAAGCAGTTTAGGAAAGGTGTTAGGAGGCTTCCTAAAGCAGTTTAGGAAAGGTGTTAGGAGGCTTCCTAAAGGAGTTAAGGAAAGGTGTTAGGAGGCTTCCTAAAGGTGTTAAGGAAAGGTGTTAGGAGGCTTCCTGAAGGAGTTAGTGAGGCTTCCTAAAGAAGTTAAGGAAAGGTGTTAGGAGGCTTCCTAAAGGAGTTAAGGAAAGGTGTTAGGAGTCTACCTAAAGGTGTTAAGGAAAGGTGTTAGGAGGGGTCGTAAAGTAGTTAAGGAAAGATGTTAGGAGGCTTCCTAAAGGAGTTAAGGAAAGGTGTTAGGAGTCTACCTAAAGGTGTTAAGGAAAGGTGTTAGGAGGCTTCCTAAAGGAGTTAGTGAAAGGTGTTAGGAGGCTTCCTAAAGGTGTTAAGGAAAGGTGTTAGGAGGTTTCCTAAAGGAGTTAAGGAAATGTGTTAGGAGGCTTCCTAAAGGAGTTAGTGAGGCTTCCTAAAGAAGTTAAGGAAAGGTGTTAGGAGGCTTCCTAAAGGAGATAGTAAAAGATGTTAGGCTTCCTAAAGGAGTTAAGGAAAGGTGTTAGGAGGCTTCCTAAAGGTGTTAAGGAAAGGTGTTAGGAGGCTTCCTAAAGGAGTTAGTGAAAGGTGTTAGGAGGCTTCCTAAAGGTGTTAAGGAAAGGTGTTAGGAGGCTTCCTAAAGGAGTTAGTGAAAGGTGTTAGGAGGCTTCCTAAAGGTGTTAGTGAAAGGTGTTAGGAGGGGTCGTAAAGTAGTTAAGGAAAGATGTTAGGAGGCTTCCTAAAGGAGTTAAGGAAAGGTGTTAGGAGTCTTCCTAAAGGTGTTAAGGAAAGGTGTTAGGAGGCTTCCTAAAGGAGTTAGTGAAAGGTGTTAGGAGGCTTCCTAAAGGTGTTAAGGAAAGGTGTTAGGAGGGGTCGTAAAGTAGTTAAGGAAAGATGTTAGGAGGCTTCCTAAAGGAGTTAAGGAAAGGTGTTAGGAGTCTTCCTAAAGGTGTTAAGGAAAGGTGTTAGGAGGCTTCCTAAAGGAGTTAGTGAAAGGTGTTAGGAGGCTTCCTAAAGGTTTTAAGGAAAGGTGTTAGGAGGCTTCCTAAAGGAGTTAAGGAAAGGTGTTAGGAAGCTTCCTAAAGGTGTTAAGGAAAGGTGTTAGGAGGCTTCCTAAAGGAGTTAAGGAAAGGTGTTAGGAGTCTTCCTAAAGGTGTTAAGGAAAGGTGTTAGGAGGCTTCCTAAAGGTGTTAAGGAAAGGTGTTAGGAGGCTTCCTAAAGCAGTTTAGGAAAGGTGTTAGGAGGTTTCCTAAAGCAGTTTAGGAAAGGTGTTAGGAGGCTTCCTAAAGGAGTTAAGGAAAGGTGTTAGGAGGCTTCCTAAAGGTGTTAAGGAAAGGTGTTAGGAGGCTTCCTGAAGGAGTTAGTGAGGCTTCCTAAAGAAGTTAAGGAAAGGTGTTAGGAGGCTTCCTAAAGGAGTTAGGAAAGGTGTTAGGAGGCTTCCTAAAGGAGTTAGTGAAAGGTGTTAGGAGGCTTCCTAAAGGTGTTAAGGAAAGGTGTTAGGAGGCTTCCTAAAGGTGTTAAGGAAAGGTGTTAGGAGGCTTCCTAAAGGAGTTAGTGAAAGGTGTTAGGAGGCTTCCTAAAGGTTTTAAGGAAAGGTGTTAGGAGGCTTCCTAAAGGAGTTAAGGAAAGGTGTTAGGAGTCTTCCTAAAGGTGTTAAGGAAAGGTGTTAGGAGGCTTCCTAAAGGAGTTAAGGAAAGGTGTTAGGAGGCTTCCTAAAGGAGTTAGTGAAAGGTGTTAGGAGGCTTCCTAAAGGTTTTAAGGAAAGGTGTTAGGAGTCTTCTTAAAGGTGTTAAGGAAAGGTGTTAGGAGGCTTCCTAAAGGTGTTAAGGAAAGGTGTTAGGAGGCTTCCTAAAGGAGTTAGTGAAAGTTGTTAGGAGAATTCCTAAAGGAGTTAAGGAAAGGTGTTAGGAGGCTTCCTAAAGCAGTTTAGGAAAGGTGTTAGGAGGTTTCCTAAAGCAGTTTAGGAAAGGTGTTAGGAGGCTTCCTAAAGGAGTTAAGGAAAGGTGTTAGGAGGCTTCCTAAAGGTGTTAAGGAAAGGTGTTAGGAGGCTTCCTGAAGGAGTTAGTGAGGCTTCCTAAAGAAGTTAAGGAAAGGTGTTAGGAGGCTTCCTAAAGGAGTTAGGAAAGGTGTTAGGAGGCTTCCTAAAGGAGTTAGTGAAAGGTGTTAGGAGGCTTCCTAAAGGAGTTAGTGAAAGGTGTCAGGAGACTTCCTAAAGGAGTTAAGGAAAGGTGTTAGGAGGCTTCAGAAAGGAGTTAGTGAAAGGCGTTAGGAGGCTTCCTAAAGGAGTTAGTGAAATGTTTTAGGAGGCTTCCTAAAGGAGTTAAGTAAAGGTGTTAGGAGGCTTCCTAAAGGAGTTAGTGAAAGGTGTTAGGAGGCTTCCTAAAGGAGTTAGTGAAAGGTGTTAGGAGACTTCCTAAAGGAGTTAGGAAAGGTGTTAGGAAGCTTCCTAAAGAAGTTAAGGAAAGGTGTTAGGAGGCTTCCTAAAGTAGTTAGGAAAGGTGTTAGGAGGCTTCCTAAAGGAGTTAGTGAAAGGTGTTAGGAGGCTTCCTAAAGGAGTTAGGAAAGGTGTTAGGAGGCTTCCTAAAGGAGTTAGTGAAAGGTGTTAGGAGGCTTCCTAAAGGAGTTAGTGAAAGGTGTTAGGAGGCTTCCTAAAGGAGTTAGTGAAAGGTGTTAGGAGACTTCCTAAAGGAGTTAGGAAAGGTGTTAGGAAGCTTCCTAAAGAAGTTAAGGAAAGGTGTTAGGAGGCTTCCTAAAGGAGTTAGGAAAGGTGTTAGGAGGCTTCCTAAAGGAGTTAGTGAAAGGCGTTAGGAGGCTTCCTAAAGGAGTTAGTGAAAGGCGTTAGGAGGCTTCCTAAAGGAGTTAGGAAAGGTGTTAGGAGGCTTCCTAAAGGAGTTAGGAAAGGTGTTAGGAGGCTTCCTAACGGAGTTAAGGAAAGGTGTTAGGAGGCTTCAGAAAGGAGTTAGTGAAAGGCGTTAGGAGGCTTCCTAAAGGAGTTAGTGAAACGTTTTAGGAGGCTTCCTAAAGGAGTTAAGTAAAGGTGTTAGGAGGCTTCCTAAAGGAGTTAGTGAAAGGTGTTAGGAGGCTTCCTAAAGGAGTTAGTGAAAGGTGTTAGGAGGCTTCCTAAAGGAGTTAGTGAAAGGTGTCAGGAGACTTCCTAAAGGAGTTAGTGAAAGGCGTTAGGAGGCTTCCTAAAGGAGTTAGTGAAAGGTGTCAGGAGGCTTCCTAAAGGAGTTAGTGAAACATTTTAGGAGGCTTCCTAAAGGAGTTAAGGAAAGGTGTTAGGAGGCTTCATAAAGGAGTTAGGAAAGGTGTTAGGAGAATTCCTAAAGGAGTTAGTGAAAGGTGTCAGGAGACTTCCTAAAGGAGTTAAGGAAAGGTGTTAGGAGGCTTCATAAAGGAGTTAAGGAAAGGTGTTAGGAGGCTTCCTAAAGGAGTTAGTGAGAGGTGTTAGGAGGCTTCCTAAAGGAGTTAGGAAAGGTGTTAGGAGGCTTCCTAAAGGAGTTAGTGAAACATTTTAGGAGGCTTCGTTAAGGAGTTAAGGAAAGGTGTTAGGAGGCTTCATAAAGGAGTTAGGAAAGGTGTTAGGAGAATTCCTAAAGGAGTTAGTGAAAGGTGTCAGGAGACTTCCTAAAGGAGTTAAGGAAAGGTGTTAGGAGGCTTCATAAAGGAGTTAGGAAAGGTGTTAGGAGGCTTCCTAAAGGAGTTAGTGAAAGGTGTTAGGAGGCTTCCTAAAGGAGTTAGTGAGAGGTGTTAGGAGGCTTCCTAAAGGAGTTAGGAAAGGTGTTAGGAGGCTTCCTAAAGGAGTTAGTGAAACATTTTAGGAGGCTTCCTAAAGGAGTTAAGGAAAGGTGTTAGGAGGCTTCATAAAGGAGTTAGGAAAGGTGTTAGGAGAATTCCTAAAGGAGTTAGTGAAAGGTGTCAGGAGACTTCCTAAAGGAGTTAAGGAAAGGTGTTAGGAGGCTTCATAAAGGAGTTAGGAAAGGTGTTAGGAGGCTTCCTAAAGGAGTTAGTGAAAGGTGTTAGGAGGCTTCCTAAAGGAGTTAGTGAAACATTTTAGGAGGCTTCCTAAAGGAGTTAGTGAGGCTTCCTAAAGAAGTTAAGGAAAGGTGTTAGGAGGCTTCCTAAAGGAGTTAAGGAAAGTTGTTAGGAGGCTTCTTAAAGGAGTTAAGGAAAGGTATTAGGAGGCTTCCTAAAGGAGTTAGTGAAAGGTGTTAGGAGGCTTCCTAAAGGAGTTAGTGAAAGGTGTAAGGAGACTTCCTAAAGGAGTTAGGAAAGGTGTTAGGAGGCTTCCTAAAGGAGTTAAGTAAAGGTGTTAGGAGGCTTCCTAAAGGAGTTAAGGAAAGGTGTTAGGAGGCTTCCTAAAGGAGTTAGGAAAGGTGTTAGGAAGCTTCCTAAAGGAGTTAAGGAAAGGTGTTAGGAGGCTTCCTAAAGGAGTTAAGGAAAGGTGTTAGGAAGCTTCCTAAAGGACTTAGTGAAAGGTGTTAGGAGGCTTCCTAAAGGAGTTAGTGAAAGGTGTTAGGAGGCTTCCTAAAGGAGTTAGTGAAAGGTGTTAGGAGGGGTCGTAAAGTAGTTAAGGAAAGATGTTAGGAGGCTTCCTAAAGGAGTTAAGGAAAGGTGTTAGGAGTCTACCTAAAGGTGTTAAGGAAAGGTGTTAGGAGGCTTCCTAAAGGAGTTAGTGAAAGGTGTTAGGAGGCTTCCTAAAGGTGTTAAGGAAAGGTGTTAGGAGGCTTCCTAAAGGAGTTAAGGAAAGGTGTTAGGAGACTTCCTAAAGGAGTTAAGGAAAGGTGTTAGGAAGCTTCCTAAAGGAGTTAGTGAAAGGTGTTAGGAGGCTTCCTAAAGGAGTTAGTGAAAGGTGTTAGGAGTCTTCCTAAAGGTGTTAAGGAAAGGTGTTAGGAGGCTTCCTAAAGGTGTTAAGGAAAGGTGTTAGGAGGCTTCTTAAAGGAGTTAAGGAAAGGTGTTAGGAGGCTTCCTAAAGGAGTTAAGGAAATATGTTAGGAGGCTTCCTAAAGGAGTTAGTGAGGCTTCCTAAAGAAGTTAAGGAAAGGTGTTAGGAGGCTTCCTAAAGGAGATAGTAAAAGATGTTAGGCTTCCTAAAGAAGTTAAGGAAAGGTGTTAGGAGGCTTCCTAAAGGAGATAGTAAAAGATGTTAGGCTTCCTAAAGGAGTTAAGGAAAGGTGTTAGGAGGTTTCCTAAAGGAGTTAAGGAAATGTGTTAGGAGGCTTCCTGAAGGAGTTAGTGAGGCTTCCTAAAGAAGTTAAGGAAAGGTGTTAGGAGGCTTCCTAAAGGAGATAGTAAAAGATGTTAGGCTTCCTAAAGGAGTTAAGGAAAGGTGTTAGGAGGCTTCCTAAAGGTGTTAAGGAAAGGTGTTAGGAGGCTTCCTAAAGGTGTTAAGGAAAGGTGTTAGGAGGGGTCGTAAAGTAGTTAAGGAAAGATGTTAGGAGGCTTCCTAAAGGAGTTAGTGAAAGGTGTTAGGAGTCTTCCTAAAGGTGTTAAGGAAAGGTGTTAGGAGGCTTCCTAAAGGAGTTAGTGAAAGGTGTTAGGAGGCTTCCTAAAGGTGTTAAGGAAAGGTGTTAGGAGGGGTCGTAAAGTAGTTAAGGAAAGATGTTAGGAGGCTTCCTAAAGGAGTTAAGGAAAGGTGTTAGGAGGCTTCCTAAAGGTGTTAAGGAAAGGTGTTAGGAGGCTTCCTAAAGGAGTTAGTGAAAGGTGTTAGGAGGCTTCCTAAAGGTTTTAAGGAAAGGTGTTAGGAGGCTTCCTAAAGGTGTTAAGGAAAGGTGTTAGGAGGCTTCCTAAAGGTGTTAAGGAAAGGTGTTAGGAGGCTTCCTAAAGGTGTTAAGGAAAGGTGTTAGGAGGCTTCCTAAAGGAGTTAGTGAAAGTTGTTAGGAGGCTTCCTAAAGGAGTTAACGAAAGGTGTTAGGAGGCTTCCTAAAGCAGTTTAGGAAAGGTGTTAGGAGGTTTCCTAAAGCAGTTTAGGAAAGGTGTTAGGAGGCTTCCTAAAGGAGTTAAGGAAAGGTGTTAGGAGGCTTCCTAAAGGTGTTAAGGAAAGGTGTTAGGAGGCTTCCTGAAGGAGTTAGTGAGGCTTCCTAAAGAAGTTAAGGAAAGGTGTTAGGAGGCTTCCTAAAGGAGTTAAGGAAAGGTGTTAGGAGGGGTCGTAAAGTAGTTAAGGAAAGATGTTAGGAGGCTTCCTAAAGGAGTTAAGGAAAGGTGTTAGGAGTCTACCTAAAGGTGTTAAGGAAAGGTGTTAGGAGGCTTCCTAAAGGAGTTAGTGAAAGGTGTTAGGAGGCTTCCTAAAGGTGTTAAGGAAAGGTGTTAGGAGGTTTCCTAAAGGAGTTAAGGAAATGTGTTAGGAGGCTTCCTAAAGGAGTTAGTGAGGCTTCCTAAAGAAGTTAAGGAAAGGTGTTAGGAGGCTTCCTAAAGGAGATAGTAAAAGATGTTAGGCTTCCTAAAGAAGTTAAGGAAAGGTGTTAGGAGGCTTCCTAAAGGAGATAGTAAAAGATGTTAGGCTTCCTAAAGGAGTTAAGGAAAGGTGTTAGGAGGTTTCCTAAAGGAGTTAAGGAAATGTGTTAGGAGGCTTCCTGAAGGAGTTAGTGAGGCTTCCTAAAGAAGTTAAGGAAAGGTGTTAGGAGGCTTCCTAAAGGAGATAGTAAAAGATGTTAGGCTTCCTAAAGGAGTTAAGGAAAGGTGTTAGGAGGCTTCCTAAAGGTGTTAAGGAAAGGTGTTAGGAGGCTTCCTAAAGGTGTTAGTGAAAGGTGTTAGGAGGGGTCGTAAAGTAGTTAAGGAAAGATGTTAGGAGGCTTCCTAAAGGAGTTAAGGAAAGGTGTTAGGAGTCTTCCTAAAGGTGTTAAGGAAAGGTGTTAGGAGGCTTCCTAAAGGAGTTAGTGAAAGGTGTTAGGAGGCTTCCTAAAGGTGTTAAGGAAAGGTGTTAGGAGGGGTCGTAAAGTAGTTAAGGAAAGATGTTAGGAGGCTTCCTAAAGGAGTTAAGGAAAGGTGTTAGGAGTCTTCCTAAAGGTGTTAAGGAAAGGTGTTAGGAGGCTTCCTAAAGGTGTTAAGGAAAGGTGTTAGGAGGCTTCCTAAAGCAGTTTAGGAAAGGTGTTAGGAGGTTTCCTAAAGCAGTTTAGGAAAGGTGTTAGGAGGCTTCCTAAAGGAGTTAAGGAAAGGTGTTAGGAGGCTTCCTAAAGGTGTTAAGGAAAGGTGTTAGGAGGCTTCCTGAAGGAGTTAGTGAGGCTTCCTAAAGAAGTTAAGGAAAGGTGTTAGGAGGCTTCCTAAAGGAGTTAGGAAAGGTGTTAGGAGGCTTCCTAAAGGAGTTAGTGAAAGGTGTTAGGAGGCTTCCTAAAGGTGTTAAGGAAAGGTGTTAGGAGGCTTCCTAAAGGTGTTAAGGAAAGGTGTTAGGAGGCTTCCTAAAGGAGTTAGTGAAAGGTGTTAGGAGGCTTCCTAAAGGTTTTAAGGAAAGGTGTTAGGAGGCTTCCTAAAGGAGTTAAGGAAAGGTGTTAGGAGTCTTCCTAAAGGTGTTAAGGAAAGGTGTTAGGAGGCTTCCTAAAGGTGTTAAGGAAAGGTGTTAGGAGGCTTCCTAAAGGAGTTAGTGAAAGGTGTTAGGAGGCTTCCTAAAGGTTTTAAGGAAAGGTGTTAGGAGGCTTCCTAAAGGAGTTAAGGAAAGGTGTTAGGAGGCTTCCTAAAGGAGTTAAGGAAAGGTGTTAGGAGTCTTCTTAAAGGTGTTAAGGAAAGGTGTTAGGAGGCTTCCTAAAGGTGTTAAGGAAAGGTGTTAGGAGGCTTCCTAAAGGAGTTAGTGAAAGTTGTTAGGAGGCTTCCTAAAGGAGTTAAGGAAAGGTGTTAGGAGGCTTCCTAAAGCAGTTTAGGAAAGGTGTTAGTTGGTTTCCTAAAGCAGTTTAGGAAAGGTGTTAGGAGGCTTCCTAAAGGAGTTAAGGAAAGGTGTTAGGAGGCTTCCTAAAGGTGTTAAGGAAAGGTGTTAGGAGGCTTCCTGAAGGAGTTAGTGAGGCTTCCTAAAGAAGTTAAGGAAAGGTGTTAGGAGGCTTCCTAAAGGAGTAAGGAAAGGTGTTAGGAGGCTTCCTAAAGGAGTTAGTGAAAGGTGTTAGGAGGCTTCCTAAAGGAGTTAGTGAAAGGTGTCAGGAGACTTCCTAAAGGAGTTAAGGAAAGGTGTTAGGAGGCTTCAGAAAGGAGTTAGTGAAAGGCGTTAGGAGGCTTCC
This sequence comes from Lipophrys pholis, assembly GCF_963383615.2. Lineage (NCBI taxonomy): Eukaryota > Metazoa > Chordata > Actinopteri > Blenniiformes > Blenniidae > Lipophrys > Lipophrys pholis. The sequence goes on along the minus strand of NC_137630.1, from coordinate 590,595 downwards.
TAAAGGAGTTAGTGAAATGTTTTAGGAGGCTTCCTAAAGGAGTTAAGTAAAGGTGTTAGGAGGCTTCCTAAAGGAGTTAGTGAAAGGTGTCAGGAGACTTCCTAAAGGAGTTAGTGAAAGGTGTTAGGAGACTTCCTAAAGGAGTTAGTGAAAGGTGTCAGGAGACTTCCTAAAGGAGTTAGTGAAAGGCGTTAGGAGGCTTCCTAAAGGAGTTAGTGAAAGGTGTTGGGAGACTTCCTAAAGGAGTTAAGGAAAGGTGTTAGGAGGCTTCATAAAGGAGTTAGTGAAAGGTGTCAGAAGACTTCTTAAAGGAGTTAAGGAAAGGTGTTAGGAGGCTTCATAAAGGAGTTAGTGAAAGGTGTTGGGAGACTTCCTAAAGGAGTTAGTTGAAAGGTGTTAGGAGACCTCCTAAAGGAGTTAGTGAAAGGTGTCAGGAGACTTCCTAAAGGAGTTAAGGAAAGGTGTTAGGAGGCTTCCTAAAGGAGTTAGTGAAAGGTGTTAGGAGGGGTCGTAAAGTAGTTAAGGAAAGATGTTAGGAGGCTTCCTAAAGGAGTTAAGGAAAGGTTTTAGGAGTCTTCCTAAAGGAGTTAGTTAAAGGTGTTAGGAAGCTTCCTAAAGAAGTTAAGGAAAGGTGTTAGGAGGCTTCCTAAAGGAGTTAAGTAAAGGTGTTAGGAGGCTTCATAAAGGAGTTAGTGAAAGGTGTTAGGAGACTTCCTAAAGGAGTTAGTGAAAGGTGTTAGGAGACTTCCTAAAGGAGTTAAGGAAAGGTGTTAGGAGGCTTCATAAAGGAGTTAGTGAAAGGTGTTAGGAGACTTCCTAAAGAAGTTAGTGAAAGGTGTCAGGAGACTTCCTAAAGGAGTTAAGGAAAGGTGTTAGGAGGCTTCATAAAGGAGTTAGTGAAAGGTGTTGGGAGACTTCCTAAAGGAATTAGTGAAAGGTGTTAGGAAGCTTCCTAAAGGAGTTAAGGAAAGGTGTTAGGAGGCTTCCTAAAGGAGTTAAGTAAAGGTGTTAGGAGGCTTCCTAAAGGAGTTAGTGAAAGGTGTTAGGAGGCTTCCTAAAGGCGTTAAGTAAAGGTGTTAGGAGGCTTCCTAAAGGAGTTAGTAAAAGGTGTTAGGAGGCTTCCTAAAGGAGTTAGTGAAACATTTTAGGAGGCTTCCTAAAGGAGTTAGTGAAAGGTGTTAGGAGGCTTCCTAAAAGAGTTAGTAAAAGGTGTTAGGAGGCTTCCTAAAGGAGTTAGTAAAAGGTGTTACGAGGCTTCCTAAAGGAGTTAGTGAAAGGTGTTAGGAGGCTTCCTAAAGGAGTTAGTAAAAGGTGTTACGAGGCTTCCTAAAGGAGTTAGTGAAACATTTTAGGAGACCTCCTAAAGGAGTTAGTGAAAGGTGTCAGGAGACTTCCTAAAGGAGTTAAGGAAAGGTGTTAGGAGGCTTCCTAAAGGAGTTAGTGAAAGGTGTTAGGAGGGGTCGTAAAGTAGTTAAGGAAAGATGTTAGGAGGCTTCCTAAAGGAGTTAAGGAAAGGTTTTAGGAGTCTTCCTAAAGGTGTTAAGGAAAGGTGTTAGGAGGCTTCCTAAAGGAGTTAGTGAAAGGTGTTAGGAGGCTTCCTAAAGGTGTTAAGGAAAGGTGTTAGGAGGCTTCCTAAAGGAGTTAAGGAAAGGTGTTAGGAGTCTTCCTAAAGGTGTTAAGGAAAGGTGTTAGGAGGCTTCCTAAAGGAGTTAGTGAAAGGTGTTAGGAGGCTTCCTAAAGGTTTTAAGGAAAGGTGTTAGGAGTCTTCCTAAAGGTGTTAAGGAAAGGTGTTAGGAGGCTTCCTAAAGGTGTTAAGGAAAGGTGTTAGGAGGCTTCCTAAAGCAGTTTAGGAAAGGTGTTAGGAGGTTTCCTAAAGCAGTTAAGGAAAGGTGTTAGGAGGCTTCCTAAAGGAGTTAAGTAAAGGTGTTAGGAGGCTTCCTAAAGGAGTTAGTGAAAGGTGTTAGGAGACTTCCTAAAGGAGTTAGTGAAAGGTGTTGGGAGACTTCCTAAAGGAGTTAGTGAAAGGTGTCAGGAGACTTCCTAAAGGAGTTAGTGAAAGGTGTTAGGAGACTTCCTAAAGGAGTTAGTGAAAGGTGTCAGGAGACTTCCTAAAGGAGTTAGTGAAAGGCGTTAGGAGGCTTCCTAAAGGAGTTAGTGAAAGGTGTTGGGAGACTTCCTAAAGGAGTTAAGGAAAGGTGTTAGGAGGCTTCATAAAGGAGTTAGTGAAAGGTGTCAGAAGACTTCCTAAAGGAGTTAAGGAAAGGTGTTAGGAGGCTTCATAAAGGAGTTAGTGAAAGGTGTTGGGAGACTTCCTAAAGGAGTTAGTTGAAAGGTGTTAGGAGACCTCCTAAAGGAGTTAGTGAAAGGTGTCAGGAGACTTCCTAAAGGAGTTAAGGAAAGGTGTTTGGAGGCTTCCTAAAGGAGTTAGTGAAAGGTGTTAGGAGGGGTCGTAAAGTAGTTAAGGAAAGATGTTAGGAGGCTTCCTAAAGGAGTTAAGGAAAGGTTTTAGGAGTCTTCCTAAAGGAGTTAGTTAAAGGTGTTAGGAAGCTTCCTAAAGAAGTTAAGGAAAGGTGTTAGGAGGCTTCCTAAAGGAGTTAAGTAAAGGTGTTAGGAGGCTTCATAAAGGAGTTAGTGAAAGGTGTTAGGAGACTTCCTAAAGGAGTTAGTGAAAGGTGTTAGGAGACTTCCTAAAGGAGTTAAGGAAAGGTGTTAGGAGGCTTCATAAAGGAGTTAGTGAAAGGTGTTAGGAGGCTTCCTAAAGGAGTTAGTGAAAGGTGTTAGGAGTCTTCCTAAAGGTGTTAAGGAAAGGTGTTAGGAGACTTCCTAAAGGAGTTAGTGAAAGGCCTTAGGAGGCTTCCTAAAGGAGTTAGTGAAACGTTTTATGAGGCTTCCTAAAGGTGTTAGTGAAAGGTGTCAGGAGACTTCCTAAAGGAGTTAAGGAAAGGTGTCAGGAGACTTCCTAAAGGAGTTAGTGAAAGGTGTCAGGAGACTTCCTAAAGGAGTTAGTGAAAGGTGTTAGGAGACTTCCTAAAGGAGTTAGTGAAAGGTGTTAGGAGACTTCCTAAAGGAGTTAGTGAAAGGCCTTAGGAGGCTTCCTAAAGGAGTTAGTGAAACGTTTTATGAGGCTTCCTAAAGGTGTTAGTGAAAGGTGTCAGGAGACTTCCTAAAGGAGTTAAGGAAAGGTGTCAGGAGACTTCCTAAAGGAGTTAAGGAAAGGTGTTAGGAGGCTTCCTAAAGGAGTTAGTGAAAGGTGTTAGGAGGCTTCCTAAAGGAGTTAGGAAAGGTGTTAGGAGGCTTCCTAAAGGAGTTAGGAAAGGTGTTAGGAAGCTTCCTAAAGGAGTTAAGGAAAGGCGTTAGGAGGCTTCCTAAAGGAGTTAAGTAAAGGTGTTAGGAGGCTTCCTAAAGGAGTTAGTGAAAGGTGTTAGGAGGCTTCCTAAAGGAGTTAGGAAAGGTGTTAGGAAGCTTCCTAAAGGAGTTAAGGAAAGGTGTTAGGAGGCTTCCTAAAGGAGTTAAGTAAAGGTGTTAGGAGGCCTCCTAAAGGAGTTAGTGAAAGGTGTTAGGAGGCTTCCTAAAGGAGTTAGTGAAAGGTGTCAGGAGACTTCCTAAAGGAGTTAAGGAAAGGTGTTAGGAGGCTTCATAAAGGAGTTAAGGAAAGGTGTTAGGAGGGGTCGTAAAGTAGTTAAGGAAAGGTGTTAGGAGGCTTCTTAAAGGAGTTAAGGAAAGGTGTTAGGAGGCTTCCTAAAGGAGTTAGTGAGGCTTCCTAAAGGAGTTAAGGAAAGTTGTTAGGAGGCTTCTTAAAGGAGTTAGTGAAAGGTGTTTGGATGCTTCCTAAAGGAGTTAGTGAGGCTTCCTAAAGAAGTTAAGGAAAGTTGTTAGGAGGCTTCTTAAAGGAGTTAAGGAAAGGTGTTAGGAGGCTTCCTAAAGGAGTTAGTGAAAGGTGTCAGGAGACTTCCTAAAGGAGTTAAGGAAAGGTGTCAGGAGACTTCCTAAAGGAGTTAAGGAAAGGTGTTAGGAGGCTTCCTAAAGGAGTTAGTGAAAGGTGTTAGGAGGCTTCCTAAAGGAGTTAGGAAAGGTGTTAGGAAGCTTCCTAAAGGAGTTAGGAAAGGTGTTAGGAAGCTTCCTAAAGGAGTTAAGGAAAGGCGTTAGGAGGCTTCCTAAAGGAGTTAAGTAAAGGTGTTAGGAGGCTTCCTAAAGGAGTTAGTGAAAGGTGTTAGGAGGCTTCCTAAAGGAGTTAGGAAAGGTGTTAGGAAGCTTCCTAAAGGAGTTAAGGAAAGGTGTTAGGAGGCTTCCTAAAGGAGTTAAGTAAAGGTGTTAGGAGGCCTCCTAAAGGAGTTAGTGAAAGGTGTTAGGAGGCTTCCTAAAGGAGTTAGTGAAAGGTGTCAGGAGACTTCCTAAAGGAGTTAAGGAAAGGTGTTAGGAGGCTTCATAAAGGAGTTAAGGAAAGGTGTTAGGAGGGGTCGTAAAGTAGTTAAGGAAAGGTGTTAGGAGGCTTCTTAAAGGAGTTAAGGAAAGGTGTTAGGAGGCTTCCTAAAGGAGTTAGTGAGGCTTCCTAAAGGAGTTAAGGAAAGTTGTTAGGAGGCTTCTTAAAGGAGTTAGTGAAAGGTGTTTGGATGCTTCCTAAAGGAGTTAGTGAGGCTTCCTAAAGAAGTTAAGGAAAGTTGTTAGGAGGCTTCTTAAAGGAGTTAAGGAAAGGTGTTAGGAGGCTTCCTAAAGGAGTTAAGGAAAGGTGTTAGGAGGCTTCCTAAAGGAGATAGTAAAAGATTTTAGGCTTCCTAAAGGAGTTAAGGAAAGGTGTTAGGAGGCTTCCTAAAGGAGTTAAGGAAAGATCTTAGGAGACTTCCTAAAGGAGTTAGGAAAGGTTTTGGGAGGCTTCCTAAAGGAGTTAAGGAAAGGTGTTAGGAGGCTTCATAAAGGAGTTAGTGAAAGGTGTTAGGAGACTTCCTAAAGAAGTTAGTGAAAGGTGTCAGGAGACTTCCTAAAGGAGTTAAGGAAAGGTGTTAGGAGGCTTCATAAAGGAGTTAGTGAAAGGTGTTGGGAGACTTCCTAAAGGAGTTAAGGAAAGGTGTTAGGAGGCTTCCTAAAGGAGTTAAGTAAAGGTGTTAGGAGGCTTCCTAAAGGAGTTAAGGAAAGGTGTTAGGAGGCTTCCTAAAGGAGTTAAGTAAAGGTGTTAGGAGGCTTCCTAAAGGAGTTAAGGAAAGGCGTTAGGAGGCTTCCTAAAGGAGTTAGTGAAAGGTGTTAGGAGGCTTCCTAAAGGAGTTAAGTAAAGGTGTTAGGAGGCTTCCTAAAGGAGTTAGTAAAGGAGATCACAGTGGTGAGGCAGTCAGACTTTCACTTAGTGACGTCATAATAAAGCGACGGCGGCTCTAGTTAGTGACGTCTGCCATGGTGGGAAAGAACTACAAGTTTCTGAAAATGAACTACAAAAAGTTCCTCTGGGTTCTAGATGATTTCAAGTGGTTCTAGGCAGATTATTACTTTGGTAACTTACATGATCTGCTCCTTTTTCAGTCATCCTGAGTTTCCCTGAACGCTCCGATGAGATTTGTGGGGGAACATGAGCTGGTCTCCTTTGGTAAAGGATCCATCAGTGGTTCCTAGGCTAAAGGAGGTTCTGAAGGAAGCATCAGAGGTTCCTAGGCTAAAGGAGGTTCTGAAGGAAGCATCAGAGGTTCCTAGGCTAAAGGAGGTTCTAAAGGATCCATCAGTGGTTCCTAGGCTAAAGGAGGTTCTGAAGGAAGCATCAGAGGTTCCTAGGCTAAAGGAGGTTCTAAAGGAAGCATCAGAGGTTCCTAGGCTAAAGGAGGTTCTGAAGGAAGCATCAGAGGTTCCTAGGCTAAAGGAGGTTCTAAAGGATCCATCAGTGGTTCCTAGGCTAAAGGAGGTTCTGAAGGAAGCATCAGAGGTTCCTAGGCTAAAGGAGGTTCTAAAGGATCCATCAGAGGTTCCTAGGCTAAAGGAGGTTCTAAAGGAAGCATCAGAGGTTCCTAGGCTAAAGGAGGTTCTAAAGGAAGCATCAGAGGTTCCTAGGCTAAAGGAGGTTCTAAAGGGAGCATCAGTGGTTCCTAGGCTAAAGGAGGTTCTAAAGGAAGCATCAGTGGTTCAGAGACTAAAGGAGGTTCTAAAGGAAGCATCATTGGTTCCTAGGCTAAAGGAGGTTCTAAAGGAAGCATCATTCCTTTACTTATTGAGAATTCAGACCGTTCTTATCATGGCCTCACACAGAACCCTTCCAGGGTTCAGGAGAAGTGGACAGAGAAGGAGACAGGAGGGACAATGAGGACGTACCCTTATTCTTATCTCACATGCTAATCTGCTTAGCGGACTAGCCTAGCATTAGCATTATAAAACACACTACCACACTACTATACTGTGTCTGTCTGTCTGTCTGTCTGTCTGTCTGTCTGTCTGTCTGTCTGACTGTCTGTCTGTCTGTCTGTCTGTCTGTCTGTCTGTCTGAGCACTTTCTGGTAAACAATGACATCACATGTCAAGGAGCAGGAGCTCCTGACATTGGCTCAGCACCTGTCACTAAAAATGTCTCAAGAAAACACATGAGAGCTGAAGGGAGGAAATTATGCACTCGCTGTCAATTATGTCTTTTTTAGAGAGAACCTGACACAAGGGGCCCCTTGTTAGAAGCACAAGGCCTGTCGCTACGTTTTCATGTATAATATGATGAGAAAGAGGAAGAAATGTGGCCATGGCGATGAGAGAGACGTTTGACACCTTCTCCCACTCTTAAAGAAATCTCCCCACTCTAACTTTTCCAATACACACCCATGTTAAACTCCAAAAATGGCTGAAAACTTTATCAAACTTAATGACTCACAGATTAAAATTTGGTGGAGATTTTTAAAAAATTGTTTCCACTTCTGAAAAGAGGATAAGAGCGGCAACTTTTTAAAATTTAAATCAAGTCTCTAGCTGACCTGCCCTTTTTCCTCGGCTCCCAGCCGCTTTGAATGTAACATTATTTGCTGTTTTTCACATTTTTTTCGAAAACCGTTAGCCATGGCACTTATAAAAGTCATAGCACACTGTTCTCGAATTTTTCACCCGTTTTGATGTACTTTTTGTGTACCTGCACCAAACGGTGCAGGACTAATTACACACCGAAAAAGTGACGGCAGAAGAAGATTAAAGAAGCAGGCACTACAAACTAGTAGAGCACTTTTGGGCACTCAGGCACTTTATATAAAGAAACACAATTAAAGAAAAATAAAATGAAGAGTTTATGGAAAAGCCAGTTTTTTTATTCTGCCAACAATATGACAATAGCTTCAATGTGCTTCATTATAAAACCCTAAAATGAACAACTGTTACCGTGGGTACCTACAGGAAAGTTTTACTGATTATTTTTCATGTTCTGACATATGAAATGTGATAATTAACCTCACCATCTTGTCTCTCCATAATGTTGTTTTGCCTCTACCGGAAGTCAGGGCTCAGTGACTCCTCCAACAGCCTTTGGTCTGCTGTTTACAATGTCTGTCAAACGGTCAGTCTACAGGCCAGTCTGCCCGGACCAATATGGCGGAGACGATGACGTTTCTAGCATACAAATTAACTTTATTCACAAGTAATATTCAAATATTAAAAAAAAAAAAAAAAACACACAACAAACACAGACGTAATAACACATATCGGTCTGTTTTCATAAGAGATTATAAAATATAAGATTATCAATCTTCAGATTATAAAATATAAGAAGACTCGATGTTTATCGGAAATGCTCAACGTTTTGCGACATTTCCGTATTGCTTTACGACAGTTGTGACAAACCAGAAGTGTTGAGACGAAGCAGAAATCCTCCAGAAACTCGGAAGGTCTGCTCATTTAAAGCAACTTTCGAGCGTAATTGAAGGAGAGCGGGCAGCTCGACGGCCGACGGACATCCGAGGAGGAAGAGAAGAATGAAGGAGCCAGCGGAGACTTTCCTCCTGCTGTCGGTCCCCGCGTTAGCCACCTAGCTTCACCCACTAGCACCAGACACTGTTTGTTTGTTTGTTTGTTTGATGCTCCTGGACCTGGACCCGGACCTGGACCCGGACCTGGACCTGGGGAAAAGATCTCCATGTGACAGTCTGTCAGCTCCCCTTGATGCTCCTGGACTCCATGTGATTTGCTTTGACTCTGGGTGTCTCTGCACTCACTGATCCAGCATCTGGAGGAACTCCTGGACCCGGACCTGGAGGACTGGACTCCATGTGAGTGTCTTTCCTTCCACCCTGGGTGCTGGCTGCCTGCAGACGCCTGCCCCCCCTGGTTGGGACGATGTGGCTCCAGCAGCGCCTGAAGGGCCTGCCGGGCCTGCTGTCCAGCAGCTGGGCCCGGCGGCTGCTGGTCGGCCTTCTGCTGCTCCTCATCTTCTACTGGTACCTGGGAGCGGAGCAGCGCTGGAGGCTGTTCAGCGGCTCGGCCATGCCCGGCGGGGCGGCCGGACAGTGTCTCCTGGCTGAGGTCCACCGATGGAGGTCTCTGGTGGACCGTGGCGAGGGGATCTACAGGACACCCCAGGAACCGCTGGACACACCTTTCGTAACGGGTAACGGACACATTCTGATCGACGTGGACTCCAACAGACTGTGGGTGGCGTCGTCGCCGCAGCCCGGCTCAGCCCCTGTGCACCAGACGGAGTTCTCCCCCCGGGTGGGCATCCACCTGGAGGGGGAGCGGGCCGAGGTCCAGGCCAGCCTGCTGTGGTTCCGGAAAGGAGCGGTGCTGTCGGTGCGCTGCGCCTCGCTCCCCGGGCTGCAGTCGGTCCGGGACTGCGTCACCATCAGGGAGGAGTTCATGGCTCACCGCAGCAGACCCAACGTCTTCCTGCAGCGGGTCTCCATCCACAACCCGTCGGACAGGACCGCCGCCCTGGACGTGTTCTCTGGAAATCCCTCCTTTGGCAGCAAGTTCTCCACCAGCGTGGAGAAGCTGGAGGACGGAGAGGTGGTGCTGTCGTCTGGCAGGGTGCCGGTGGAGAACAACCGGATGGTTCTGGTGGTGGTGGTCACCAAGAAGCTGAAGCTCCGGATCCAGGTCTCCGCTAAGTCTGACTACACAGACCACGTCCTGTCAGTGGTCTGGACCTCAGAGCCCATCGAGTCCTCCAGACTGGAGGACACCTTCAGCAGCCTCCGAGACGGAGCCAAGAAGGAGCTGGGGGAACTTCTGAGGTCCAGTGTGGACGACCTGGTGGAAGACCACCAGCAGGCCTGGATGGACCTGTTCATCTCAGGTGAGCTTATGTCTCCCCTTGAGTCTCTCTTTGTCTCCCCTTGCCTTGCCTCCTCTTGTCTCCTTGAGTCTCCCTTGTGTCTCCTCTTGTCCCCTTGTCTCTCTCCTTGTGTCTCATCTTCTCTCCTTTTGTGTCTCTCCTTGTGTTTCTCCATCTCTGTTTGTGTCTCCGTCTCTCCTTGTCTTTCCCCTTATGTCTCTTCTTGTCTCCCCATGTGTCTCTCCTTCTCTCCCCTGGTCTCTCCTTCTCTCCCCTGGTCTCTCCTTATCTACCATTGTGTCACCCCTTGTCTCTCCTTGTGCCTCCCCTTGTGTCTCCGGTTGTCTTCCCTTGTGTCTCTCTCCTTGTCTCCCCTTGTGTCTTCCCTTGTGCCTCTCTCCTTGTCTCCGCTTGTCTCTCCTTGTCTCATCTAGTCCCCCCTTGTGTCTCCTCTTTTCTCTCCTTGTGTCCCCCATTGTGTCTCTTATTGTCTCTCCGCTTGTCTCCCCATGTGTCTCAGTGAGACAGGAAGTCAGTGACTCTGTGTTCTGCTGGTTCTTTCAGGGGTGGAGATGAGGAAGATCACCGACTCTCACACGCCATCCAGCTGCACGGTGAACACCACCCTGTACTACATCCTGTCGTCCACGGCGGCGCCGCTGCTGGACCGCCGGCTCAGCGGCGAGGAGCGCTCGCGCCTGGAGTCCACCCTCAGCTACGCCGACCACTGCTTCAGCGGCCACGCCACCATGCACGCCGAGAACCTGTGGCCGGCGCGGCTGAGCAGCACGGCCCAGATCCTGCAGCTGGTCACGCTGTGGACGCTGACGCTGCAGAAGCGCAGCTGCAAGGTGCTGGTGGCAGCCGGCGCCCACGGCGCCATGCAGGGCATGGTGCTGAGCTTCGGGGGGCTGCAGTTCACCGAGAACCACCTGCAGTTCCAGGCCGACCCCGACGTACTGCACAACAGCTACGCCTTGCGGGGGATCCGCTACAACCAGGACCTGATCAACCTGGCGGTGCTGCTGGACGTGGACGGGAGGCCCTTCCTCCACCTGTCGGTGAAGCCGCAGGAGACGCCGGTGCAGCTGTATGCTTGCGAGGCCGGCTGCCTCAACGAGCCGGTGGAGCTGACCTCCGAGGTCAAAGGTCACACCTTCCCGGTGATGGTGACGCAGCCCATCACCCCGCTGCTCTACATCTCCACCGACCTGCGCCACCTGCAGGACCTGCGCCACACCCTGCACCTGAAGGCCATCCTGGCCCACGAGGAGCACATGGCCAACAGGTATCCGGGCCTGCCCTTCCTGTTCTGGTTCAGCGTGGCGTCGCTCATCACGCTCTTCCACCTCTTCCTCTTCAAGCTCATCTACAACGAGTACTGTGGCCCCGGAGCTAAGCCGCTCTTCAGGAGCAAGGTATGACTCTAGAGCCACCCAGGACTGGACCCGGTCTGCTCTGGACCCGGGCTGTTTGGTTTCCCAGGTGTTCTGGTGTTTGTTGCTCTTCCTCTCTTGGGCTCAGTTTGGACTTTTCACCTTCAGTCACTGAACTTTAGCTTCAGTATGGAGCCTCCTGTTGTGTGAGCTAGCTCTAGTTCTAGCTCTAGCGCTAGCTCTAGCACTAGCTCTAGCGCTAGCCCTGGCTGTAGCTCTAGCTCTAGCTGTAGCTGTAGCTGCTAGCCCTGGTTGCTGGCTGTAGCTCTAGCTCTAGCTGCTAGCCCTAGCTGTAGCTGCTAGCTCTGGCTGCTTGTCCTGGCTGCTGGCTGTAGCTCTAGCTCTAGCTGCTATCCCTGGCTGCTAGCCCTAGCTCTAGCTGCTAGCCCTGGTTGCTGGCTGTAGCTCTAGCTCTAGCTGCTAGCCCTAGCTGTAGCTGCTAGCTCTGGCTGCTAGTCCTGGCTGTAGCTCTAGCTCTAGCTGCTAGCCCTAGCTGTAGCTGCTAGCTCTGGCTGCTAGTCCTGGCTGCTGGCTGTAGCTCTAGCTCTAGCTGCTATCCCTGGCTGCTAGCCCTAGCTCTAGCTGCTAGCCCTGGCTGCTGGCTGTAGCTCTAGCTCTAGCTGCTATCCCTGGCTGCTAGCCCTAGCTCTAGCTGCTAGCCTTGGCTGCTAGCTCTAGCTCTAGCTGCTAGCCCTGGCTGCTAGCCCTAGCTCTAGCTGCTATCCCTGGCTGCTGGCTGTAGCTCTAGCTGTAGCTGCTATCCTTGGCTGCTGGCTTTAGCTCTAGCTCTAGCTGCTAGCCCTAGCTCTAGCTGCTAGCCCTGGCTGCTGGCTGTAGCTCTAGCTGTAGCTGCTATCCTTGGCTGCTGGCTTTAGCTCTAGCTGTAGCTGCTAGCCCTGGCTGTAGCTCGAGCTCCTAGCCCTGGCTGTAGCTGTAGCTCTAGCTCCTAGCCCTGGCTGTAGCTGTAGCTCTAGCTCCTAGCCCTGGCTGCTGGCTGTAGCTGTAGCTCTAGCCCTAGCTGTAGCTGCTAGCCCTGGCTGCTAGCCCTAGCTCTAGCTGCTAGCCTTGGCTGCTAGCCCTAGCTCTAGCTGCTAGCCCTGGCTGCTGGCTGTAGCTGCTAGCCCTGGCTGCTGGATCTAGCTCTAGCTCTAGCTGTAGCTCTAGCTCTCGTTGCTTGCTCTAGCTCTAGCTGCCAGCTGTAGCTCTAGCTGCCAGATGGACTAAGTGGAGGTGGACGCTCTATCACAGTCTTTAGTTCCTGTCTATTCTTTCATTCGATGATCAGCCAGAACTTTAAGACCATTCAACCCCTCTGTGTGCCCCCCCACCGCTGACCCCTGAAGACCAGTGGCACCAGGCAGTGGCCAGGTGGAGCCCCCAGTGTGCCCCCATGTCCTCCGTGAGGTCTTCCGTCAGGCCCTCTGTCATGTCCTCTGTCATGTCCACTGGCAAGTCCTTTATCATGTCCTTCGTCAGGTCCTGAAACACAGAAAAGTGGGCGTAGCTGTAGGGGGTCTTGTGTTAAAGTGCAGGAGGACAGATGAGGAGCGATGGACACTGGGAAAGTGTTCCTCAGAGCAGCAGGGTCTGCTGGGATCTTCTGCTTTTATCTTTTCCTCTTTGATGATGTTTTCTATTGAATCACAATTAAATTAACAAGAAATTCAAGCTTGGTTTCTGCTCTTTCCTTCTGAAGGAATTCTCTCTGCTGCATGTCAGACCTCTGATGGATGGTGGGGGGGATGGGGGGATGGTAGGTGTTATAGTGGGGGGATGGTAGCTGTTAACGTTGGGGTTGGGGGATGGGTAGGAGGGGTGATCGTAGCTGTTATGGTGGGGGAGGGTATATGGGAGGGTAGGGGGGGGCTCGTAGTTGTAATGTTGGGGGGTAGGTGTTATAGTGGGAGGACGATAGGTGATGGTGGGGGAGGGTAGGTGTTATGGTAGGTGTAATGGTGGGGGATGGTCGGTGTAATGGTGGGGGATGGTCAGTGTGAGGATGGGGGAGGGTAAGTGGGGGATGGTAGGTGTGATGGTGAGGGGATGGTAGCTGTAATGTTGGGACGGAATGGTAGTTGTTATGGTGGGGGTTGGGGGATGGTAGGTGTTATAGTGGGGGGACGATAGGTGATGGTGGGGGGATGGTAGGTGTAATGGTGGGGGGTGGTAGGTGTAATGGTGGAGGGGTGGTAGGTGTTATAGTGGAGGGATGGTAGGTGTAATGGTGGAGGGTTGGTTGGTGGGAGATGGTAGGTGTTATGGTGGAGGGTGGGGGGTGGTAGGTGTTATAGTGGAGGGATGGTAGGTGTTATGGTGGAGGGTGGGGGGTGGTAGGTGTTATAGTGGAGGGATGGTAGGTGTAATGGTGGGGGGTGGTAGGTGTAATGGTGGAGGGTTGGTTGGTGGGAGATGGTAGGTGTTATGGTGAAGGGATGGTAGGTGGGGACGGTAGGTGTTATGGTGGTGGGATGGTAGGTGTTATAGTGGAGGGATGGTAGGTGTAATGGTGGAGGGATGGTAGGTGTTATGGTGGAGGGTTGGTTGGTGGGAGATGGTAGGTGTTATGGTGAAGGGATGGTAGGTGGGGACGGTAGGTGTTGCAGTGGGGAGATGGTAGGTGTTATGGTGGGGGATGGGGGGATGGTAGGTGTTAGGTGTAATGGTGGAGGGTTGGTTGGTGGGACATGGTAGGTGTTATGGTGAAGGGATGGTAGGTGGGGACGGTAGGTGTTATGGTGGTGGGATGGTTGGTAGGAGATGGTAGGTGTTGTGGTGAAGGGATGGTAGGTGAGAATAGTAGGTGTTATGGTGGGGGATGGGGGGATGGTAGGTGTTCCAGTGGGGAGATGGTAGGTGTTATGGTGAAGGGATGGTAGGTGAGAATAGTAGGTGTTATGGGGGGATGGTAGGTGTTGCAGTGGGGAGATGGTAGGTGTTATGGCGGGGCGATGGTGGGTGTTAGGGTGAGATGTTAGGTGTAATGGTGGAGGGTTGGTTGGTGGGAGATGGTAGGTGTTATGGTGAAGGGATGGTAGGTGGGGATGGTAGGTGTTATGGTGGTGGGATGGTAGGTGTTATGGTGGAGAGATAGTAGGTGGGGGATGGTAGGTGTTATGGTGGAGGGATGGTAGGTGTTAGGGTGAGATGTTAGGTGTAATGGTGGAGGGTTGGTTGGTGGGAGATGGTAGGTGTTATGGTGAAGGGATGGTAGGTGGGGATGGTAGGTGTTTTAGTGGGGGATGGTAGGTGTTATGGTGGAGAGATAGTAGGTGGGGGATGGTAGGTGTTATGGTGGAGGGATGGTAGGTGTTATGGTAGAGGGATGCTAGGTGGGGACAGTAGGTGTTATGGTAGGTGGGGGATGGTAGGTGTTATGATGGAGAGATGCTAGGTGGGGGATGGTAGGTGTTATGGTGGAGAGATGCTAGGTGGGGGATGGTAGGTGTTATGGTGGAGAGATGCTAGGTGGGGGATGGTAGGTGTTATGGTGGAGAGATGCTAGGTGGGGGATGGTAGGTGTTATGGTAGGTGGGGGATGGTAGGTGTTATGATGGAGAGATGCTAGGTGGGGGATGGTAGGTGTTATGGTGGAGAGATGCTAGGTGGGGGATGGTAGGTGTTATGGTAGAGGGATGCTAGGTGGGGACAGTAGGTGTTCTGGTAGATGGGGGATGGTGGGTGTTATGGTGGAGAGATGCTAGGTGGGGGATGGTAGGTGTTATGGTGGAGAGATGCTAGGTGGGGGATGGTAGGTGTTATGGTAGAGGGATGCTAGGTGGGGACAGTAGGTGTTCTGGTAGGTGTTATGGTAGAGGGATGTTAGGTGGGGACAGTAGGTGTTCTGGTAGATGGGGGATGGTAGGTGTTATGGTAGAGGGATGTTAGGTGGGGACAGTAGGTGTTCTGGTAGATGGGGGATGGTAGGTGTTATGGTAGAGGGGTGTTAGGTGGGGACAGTAGGTGTTATGGGGGATGGTAGGTGTTATGGTGGATGAGGGATGTTAGGTGGGGGATGGTAGGTGTTATGGTGGATGAGGGATGGTAGGTGTTATGGTGGATGAGGGATGTTAGGTGGGGGATGGTAGGTGTTATGGTGGGGGGGGTCCTTCTGGTTTCCACTTGTTCTAATCTGCAGTCTGACTCCAGCAGGTCACCAGCAGGAATGAGGAGAGCAGCTGAGAAACATCTGGAGCACTGCAGGATTCTTCATCCACATCTGCTGCTGCTGTTTACTGGGGTTGTTTACCAGGGTTGTTTACCACAAACACTCCATAAAACTACATTTCCTCATCACTCCTGTCCCATCTCATCATTTACTGGATTGAGTAGTTGCAGCAGTGTGAAACTACACATCAACAGTATGAAACTACACATCAACAGTGTGAAACTACACTTCAGCAGTATGAAACTACACATCAGCAGTGTGAAACTACACAACAGTGTGAAACTACACTTCAGCAGTATGAAACTACACATCAGCAGTGTGAAACTACACAACAGTATGAAACTACACATCAGCAGTATGAAACTACACATCAGCAGTGTGAAACTACAAAACAGTGTGAAACCACTTCAGCAGTATGAAACTACACATCAGCAGTGTGAAACTACACAACAGTATGAAACTACAAATCAGCAGTATGAAACTACACATCAACAGTATGAAACTACACCGCAGCAGTTTCATACTTCTGTGTCGTTACGAGTATGATCTTCAAACTGAGGGCAGAAAAGACAAGGTTTAGTCGGGAGTATAGGAATATTTTAGTCAGTATAGGAATAGTTTAGTCAGGAGTATAGGAATAGTTTAGTAAATATAGGAACAGTTTAGTCAGCATTATAGTAATAGTTTAGTCAGTATCAGAATAGTATTGTTAGGAGTATAGGAATAGTTTAGTCAGGACCATAGGAATAGTTTAGTCAGGAGTATAGGAGATGTATAGTCAATATAGGAATGGTTTAGTCAGGAGTATAGGAATAGTTTAGTCAGGAGTATAGGAATAGTTTAGTCAGGACCATAGGAATAGTTTAGTCAGTATAGGAGTAGTTTAGTCAGGAGTATAGGAATAGTTTAGTCAGTATAGGAGTAGTTTAGTCAGGAGTATAGGAATAGTTTAGTCAGGAGTATCGGAAATGTATAGTCAATATAGGAATGGTTTAGTCAGGAGTATAGGAATAGTTTAGTCAGGACCATAGGAATAGTTTAGTCAGGGGTATAGGAATAGTTTAGTCAGGACCATAGGACTAGTTTAGTCAGGAGTAAAGGAATAGTTTAGTCAGGAGTATAGGAATAGTTTAGTCAGGACCATAGCAATAGATTAGTCAGGAGTAAAGGAATAGTTTAGTCAGGAGTAAAGGAATAGTTTAGTCAGGACCATAGGAATAGTTTAGTCAGGAGTATAGGAATAGTTTAGTCAGGACCATAGGAATAGTTTAGTCAGGAGTAAAGGAATAGTTTAGTCAGGACCATAGGAATAGTTTAGTCAGGAGTATAGGAATAGTTTAGTCAGGACCATAGGAATAGTTTAGTCAGGAGTATAGGAATAGTTTAGTCAGGAGTAAAGGAATAATTTAGTCAGGACCATAGGACTAGTTTAGTCAGGAGTAAAGGAATAGTTTAGTCAGGAGTATAGGAATAGTTTAGTCAGGACCATAGGAATAGTTTAGTCAGGAGTAAAGGAATAGTTTAGTCAGGAGTATAGGAGTAGTTTAGTCAGGAGTACAGGAATAGTTTAGTCAGTATAGGAGTAGTTTAGTCAGGAGTATAGGAATAGTTTAGTCGGGAGTATAAGAATAGTTTAGTCGGGAGTACAGGAATAGTTTAGTCGGGAGTACAGGAATAGTTTAGTCCGGAGTAAAGGAATAGTTTAGTCAGGAGTATAGGAATAGTTTAGTCAGGAGTATAGGAATAGTTTAGTCAGGGGTAAAGGAATAGTTTAGTCAGGAGTATAGGAGTAGTTTAGTCAGGGGTACAGGGATAGTTTAGTCAGGAGTAAAGGAATAGTTTAGTCAGGATTAAAGGAATAGTTTAGTCAGGAGTACATGAATAGTTTAGTCAGGAGTATAGGAATAGTTTAGTCAGGAGTATAGGAATAGTTTAGTCAGGGGTAAAGGAATAGTTTAGTCAGGAGTAAAGGAATAGTTTAGTCAGGAGTAAAGGAATAGTTTAGTCAGGAGTAAAGGAAGAGTTTAGTCAGGAGTAAATGAATAGTTTAGTCAGGAGTACAGGAATAGTTTAGTCAGGAGTAAAGGAATAGTTTAGTCAGGAGTATAGGAATAGTTTAGTCAGGAGTATAGGAATAGTTTAGTCAGGAGTACAGGAATAGTTTAGTCAGGAGTATAGGAATAGTTTAGTCAGGGGTACAGGAATAGTTTAGTCAGGAGTAAAGGAATAGTTTAGTCAGGAGTATAGGAATAGTTTAGTCAGGAGTACAGGAATAGTTTAGTCAGGAGTAAAGGAATAGTTTAGTCAGGAGTATAGGAGTAGTTTAGTCAGGAGTATAGGAATAGTTTAGTCAGTATAGGAGTAGTTTAGTCAGGAGTATAGGAATAGTTTAGTCAGGAGTATAGGAATAGTTTAGTCGGGAGTATAGGAATAGTTTAGTCAGGAGTATAGGAATAGTTTAGTCAGGAGTACAGGAATAGTTTAGTCAGGAGTAAAGGAATAGTTTAGTCAGGAGTAAAGGAATAGTTTAGTCAGGAGTATAGGAATAGTTTAGTCAGGGGTACAGGAATAGTTTAGTCAGGAGTATAGGAATAGTTTAGTCAGGGGTAAAGGAATAGTTTAGTCAGGAGTATAGGAATAGTTTAGTCGGGGTACAGGAATAGTTTAGTCAGGAGTAAAAGAATAGTTTAGTCAGTATAGGAGTAGTTTAGTCAGGAGTATAGGAATAGTTTAGTCAGGACCATAGGAATAGTTTAGTCAGGAGTATAGGAATAGTTTAGTCAGGACCATAGGAATAGTTTAGTCAGGAGTAAAGGAATAGTTTAGTCAGGAGTAAAGGAATAATTTAGTCAGGAGTATAGGAATAGTTTAGTCAGGACCATAGGAATAGTTTAGTCAGGAGTATAGGAATAGTTTAGTCAGGACCATAGGAATAGTTTAGTCAGGAGTATAGGAATAGTTTAGTCAGGACCATATGAATAGTTTAGTCAGGAGTAAAGGAATAGTTTAGTCAGGAGTATAGGAGTAGTTTAGTCAGGGGTACAGGAATAGTTTAGTCAGGAGTAAAGGAATAGTTTAGTCAGGAGTATAGGAGTAGTTTAGTCAGGGGTACAGGAATAGTTTAGTCAGGGGTACAGGAATAGTTTAGTCAGGAGTAAAGGAATAGTTTAGTCAGGAGTATAGGAGTAGTTTAGTCAGGACCATAGGAATAGTTTAGTCAGGAGTAAAGGAATAGTTTAGTCAGGAGTATAGGAGTAGTTTAGTCAGGACCATAGGAATAGTTTAGTCAGGAGTAAAGGAATAGTTTAGTCAGGAGCATAGGAGTAGTTTAGTCAGGGGTACAGGAATAGTTTAGTCAGGGGTACAGGAATAGTTTAGTCAGGAGTATAGGAATAGTTTAGTCAGGAGTAAAGGAATAGTTTAGTCAGGAGTATAGGAGTAGTTTAGTCAGGACCATAGGAATAGTTTAGTCAGTATAGGAGTAGTTTAGTCAGGAGTATAGGAATAGTTTAGTCAGGAGTATAGGAGTAGTTTAGTCAGGAGTATAGGAATAGTTTAGTCAGTATAGGAGTAGTTTAGTCAGGAGTATAGGAATAGTTTAGTCAGGAGTATAGGAATAGTTTAGTCGGGAGTATAGGAATAGTTTAGTCAGGAGTATAGGAATAGTTTAGTCAGGAGTACAGGAATAGTTTAGTCAGGAGTAAAGGAATAGTTTAGTCAGGAGTATAGGAGTAGTTTAGTCAGGAGTATAGGAATAGTTTAGTCAGTATAGGAGTAGTTTAGTCAGGAGTATAGGAATAGTTTAGTCAGGAGTATAGGAATAGTTTAGTCAGGAGTATAGGAATAGTTTAGTCAGGAGTACAGGAATAGTTTAGTCAGGAGTAAAGGAATAGTTTAGTCAGGAGTAAAGGAATAGTTTAGTCAGGGGTAGAGGAATAGTTTAGTCAGTATAGGAGTAGTTTAGCCATGTGTCAAGAGAATTGTTGAGAAGTATTTGATAATTCATGAAAAAGTGTTGAGGGGTGATGAGAAAGTGTTTGACACGTCATGAGAAACTATGAGAAGGGATGGAAAGTGATAAGAAGTGGTGAAACGTGTCGAGAAGTGATGGACCGTGGTGAGAAGTGAGAAGTGATGGAACGTGGCGAGAAGTGATGGAACGTGGTGAGAAGTGAGAAGTGATGGAACGTGGTGAGAAGTGATGGAACGTGGTGAGAAGTGAGAAGTGATGGAACGTGGTGAGAAGTGATGGAACGTGGTGAGAAGTGAGAAGTGATGGAACGTGGTGAGAAGTTATGGAACGTGGTGAGAAGTGAGAAGTGATGGAACGTGGTGAGAAGTGATAAGTGATGGAACGTGGTGAGAAGTGAGAAGTGATGGAACGTGGTGAGAAGTGATGGAACGTGGCGAGAAGTGATGGACCGTGGTGAGAAGTGAGAAGTGATGGAAAGTGGTGAGAAGTGATGGACCGTGGTGAGAAGTGAGAAGTGATGGAACGTGGTGAGAAGTGATGGAACGTGGTGAGAAGTGAGAAGTGATGGAACGTGGTGAGAAGTGATGGACCGTGGTGAGAAGTGAGAAGTTATGGAACGTGGTGAGAAGTGAGAAGTGAGAAGTGATGGAAAGTGGTGAGAAGTGAGAAGTGATGGAAAGTGGTGAGAAGTGAGAAGTGATGGAAAGTGGTGAGAAGTGATGGAAAGTGGTGAGAAGTGAGAAGTGATGGAACGTGGTGAGAAGTGATGGAAAGTGGTGAGAAGTTATGGAACGTGGTGAGAAGTGAGAAGTGATGGAAAGTGGTGAGAAGTGATGGAACGTGGTGAGAAGTGATGGAAAATGGTGAGAAGTTATGGAACGTGGTGAGAAGTGATGGAACGTGGTGAGAAGTGAGAAGTTATGGAACGTGGTGAGAAGTGAGAAGTGAGAAGTGATGGAAAGTGGTGAGAAGTGAGAAGTGATGGAAAGTGGTGAGAAGTGAGAAGTGATGGAAAGTGGTGAGAAGTGATGGAAAGTGGTGAGAAGTGAGAAGTGATGGAACGTGGTGAGAAGTGATGGAAAGTGGTGAGAAGTTATGGAACGTGGTGAGAAGTGAGAAGTGATGGAAAGTGGTGAGAAGTGATGGAACGTGGTGAGAAGTGATGGAAAATGGTGAGAAGTTATGGAACGTGGTGAGAAGTGATGGAACGTGGTGAGAAGTGAGAAGTGATGGAAAGTGGTGAGAAGTGATGGAACGTGGTGAGAAGTGAGAAGTGATGGAAAGTGGTGAGAAGTGATGGAACGTGGTGAGAAGTGAGAAGTGATGGAAAGTGGTGAGAAGTGATGGAACGTGGTGAGAAGTGAGAAGTGATGGAAAGTGGTGAGAAGTGATGGAACGTGGTGAGAAGTGATGGAAAGTGGTGAGAAGTGATGGAAAGTGGTGAGAAGTGATGGAACGTGGTGAGAAGTGATAAGTGATGGAAAGTGGTGAGAAGTGAGAAGTGATGGAACGTGGTGAGAAGTGAGAAGTGATGGAAAGTGGTGAGAAGTGATGGAAAGTGGTGAGAAGTGATGGAACGTGGTGAGAAGTGAGAAGTGATGGAAAGTGGTGAGAAGTGAGAAGTGATGGAACGTGGTGAGAAGTGAGAAGTGATGGAAAGTGGTGAGAAGTGATGGAAAGTGGTGAGAAGTGATGGAACGTGGTGAGAAGTGAGAAGTGATGGAACGTGGTGAGAAGTGATGGAACGTGGTGAGAAGTGAGAAGTGATGGAAAGTGGTGAGAAGTGATGGAACGTGGTGAGAAGTGATGGAAAGTGGTGAGAAGTGATGGAAAGTGGTGAGAAGTGATGGAAAGTGGTGAGAAGTGATGGAACGTGGTGAGAAGTGAGAAGTGAGAAGTGATGGAACGTGGTGAGAAGTGAGAAGTGAGAAGTGATGGAACGTGGTGAGAAGTGAGAAGTGAGAAGTGATGGAACGTGGTGAGAAGTGATAAGTGATGGAAAGTGGTGAGAAGTGAGAAGTGATGGAAAGTGGTGAGAAGTGAGAAGTGATGGAAAGTGGTGAGAAGTGATGGAAAGTGGTGAGAAGTGATGGAAAGTGATGAGAAGTGTTGTTTTCATGTCCTGCGCCGCCTGCCGGAGCTACTTCCGGGTTGAATACTAAATGAAGCACGTGGTTTGTCAGCAGCGGCGCCGCTGCATCTTTTGTTCAAATCAATCAAAGCGGAGACGGACGGAGGACGGAGCAGGAAATCACCGGTAAGTCGTTTATTCACACCTACAAACCAACCACACACATTGCTGGTCGGTTCAAACGGAGCCACTTCAAGTCCAGAGAAGGTGTAGAGAGCAGCTCGTCTCGCGGCACCGCCGTCCGGAGCGTCGTGTTTTCATTGAGCGTTAGCATCTTGGCGCGGGGCAGCGTTAGCTTCACGGATCCACTTCAGGGGCTTTTCGCAACATTCCCCCCGGAGCCGGAGCCTCCTACCCGGGGCCGGAGCTGCCTGCCACCCGGGGTGTGGTTGGAGGGATGGAAGTTCGTCCGGCTGCTTGTTGGGACACTTCATAGAGAAGTTGATCCGTTAGCACCGCGGCTAGCCGGCTAACCGCGAACAAAGAGCTTGATGAGGCTAACGGCTAGCTGCCGCCGTCAGCGCCTCAAAACCCCCCAAACTCCCAGTGACGTCACCAGTTCACCTGCACAGGTGACGACTAAACAAACTCCGTGAAAGGTTGTAGGTAAACGAAGCAAGGCTACTAAATTGACCGGGAAACTACTTTCTATAACGTTTCTCAAGCAGACGTGTGTGTGTGTGTGTGTGTGTGTGTGTGTGTGTGTGTGTGTGTGTGTGTGTGTGTGTGTGTGTGTGTGTGTGTGTGTGTGTGTGTGTTGAACACAGTTCTTTAGCAGTTTGACGAAGTTTCAGTTGAACCTCTGCTTGTTGTGATTGTAGAAAGAATCCAGAACATGAGGGACGTTTCTCACAAAGCGACCCTTCCTCCAGCTCAGAATCGTTAACCTCTCCCTCCCTTAAAGGAGAGCTTCTGCCCAGAGAATCAAGCCAAACTACACCATTTCCACTCATTTCAACATGCAGTTTCTCCAAATCCATCAGTGCCATCCCAGATAGACGATTCCCATTTAGACGCCTTATTATAATAAGTGAATTATTTGTAACAGTTCAGTGTCCTAGGGTAAGTAGTAATGTATTTTTACTAGTGCTGTCAAAGATAACGCATTCATTTATCTGAAACATTTAACTCTTTGACATTTTTTTTTAACGTAATTAACACAGGTTTGTTTACTTCCTTTGTTTTTTCACCTCCCCTACGTGTCTCTGGGCGCAGCACCGTGACTACAGCGCAGCATAATACCTAGTGATGGGCAGATGACGCCTCATTGGCTGTATGCCACATTTCCCAAACTGTCCACACTGTTGCTAAATGGCGACATCTCCTGGATTTAAAAAGCCATTGCAGGCAACTTCAATCAAGAGTAAAAACAGACAGAACAGGTTCATTCACACGTTTTTATTTAGAAACATCAGCTGCTTTAACATCGTTGGGCCAAGGCGATGGCGCCGTTTCATTTCTCCCGCTTTTGAGAACACCCTTTCCCAGGGCACTGATGAGGATGGTGTACACAGACATTTCATTGCAAGTTTGTATAAGGTAGGGTAATTTAGTCTTTGCATTTTCCAGTATTGTAGTGGATCCTGTAATCTTGGTGTGTTTGGCTCAGAGAGATATCTTTGTACCTGGATAATGGCTTCGATTGTCACATTTGGATTGGCCTTGTGCTCCATCACGTCCATGTCCAGCTGGTGCCACAGGTTGTCATCTGAAGGAAGAAAAAAAAAAAAAGCATCTGGTTTACTAATTCATTATCACATGGAGTGATTTGCATGAACATTAAAATATAAATAAACACAATCAATAATCATGACATACCTGAACTGGGAGCAGATGGTTGAGTTGAAGGTCCAGCTTGGGCAGCTTCCATTTGTGTCGGTACAGCGTTTGTCACTCCTGCCGCACTCTCCGAATTTAGTCTTTTCACCGTTGGCTATTGGTGCGCTTAAGAATGCCATGGTCTTGAACCGAGGGTCCAGCAGTGTTGGTATTGTCATTACACTTAATGACTCCAGGTTGCACAGAGTTTCTAGCAGTCTTCTATTCAGGTTTTCCACCACAGTAATCGTGGATTCTGTGGTTACAGTTAATGCATTGCGTTGCAGTGAGTGATGCAACATTTTAAGCATTAGGATTACTTTTGATCCAGACACTCTTTTTTTTCCTCATGCAGCTTCACTGTCGCTTGATTAAATGGAGCAAGCACACGGAGTGTCTCCGCTATGATTTTGTAATCATCTGTAGTAGTGTTGTGCCGATACCAGTATTGGGAGGGGGGGCCGATACCACACTAAAAGCTGGTATTGGTATCGGCAGGTACGAACTATTAACTCGTCGATACGCAGCGCCGTGTTTTTCTCTCTCCCGACTCTCACTGACTGCTGCCCTGACTCCTGATCCAGATATGGTGACGTATTCAGAGCATGCCAAGGAAAGCCTCATATCTATGGCCCCGTTTCCACGACAACGAATTCCAGTGTATCCGCAAAACTTTCTTCACTTTTAGGGGGTCCGTTTCCACGACACCAGTGTTCTGATCCACTGTATCCTCAAAGTTTTTATTCCGGCTCCCAAAGTGGAAAGATTCTTTCACGGTCTCTGTTCCCTCCTGCAGAGACTGATGGAGGCTACAGAGCCTGTTACTGCTCACTGCTCGCTAAATTTAACTGGGGTTGCACTAATGTTTTACATGTATTTACCGGTACATGGATATTGCACTATTTTTGGCCATTTGTGAGCTAAAACTCAGGTTTAGATTCTTTTTTCAGTTTCACCCATACCAGGTAGGGAATAAAGAAGTTGTCCTACATTTACTGTGTTGGTGTTTTGTTCCTGTTTCACAAAGGTTTAAGCAGCCAGATGAAGCCATGATACCAATGATTCATACAACCAAGTGAGGATGCAGTTCTTAAGAACTGGAAGAAAAACAGGCCACATCTTTTTTAAACACTGCGGTATAGGCAAGTATCGGTATCAGCAAGTATCGGTGTCGGCCCATACTATGCAACTGGGTATCGGGACACAAAATTGGTATCGGAACGACACCAATCTGCAGTTTGCTGAGGTCTATCACTTTTTAAAGAGGCTAAGGATACCAACACAGACTCCTCCTGTTCTGCCGTGCGTTCCAGCATTAAATACGTGCTGTTCCAACGAGTTGACACCTCATTCATTCATTTCTTCACTGGTCCTCCCATCTGTAGTTGGACTTGTGGCAGCTTCTCTTTGGCTGTAGTACTGGTTTTATTATTATTTATTTATTGCCGTGTTTTATTTCGGATATCAGTGTGTCTCAATTTGGTCACATGATTTTGGTACTGTTAAGTTTAGAGAATGTGCTATGCAAATTGTGTGTGTGATTTGGAGCTTCCTGACAATCATGTTTGCAGCCGCATCTGTGACCAGACGTCACTTTCTCTGCTTTCGCCCACTCCTCCATCAAGTTTTGTTTTTTTGGTTGGGCCAAATTTTCAGAAGTGTGCTGCTGAGTGAAGTGTTGCACTCCCAACATTGATGTCCACAGTGTATGGTCCTCACTGTGGACATAGTGACATGTCCCAGCCAGGTGAGCCTCCATGTTCATGGACGTCCACATGTCAGCTGTTAGAGCTGACTGCAGCTGCACTCTGCAGCTCTTTCTTAACTTGCTCCTTTTACTCCTCATACCTCTGGCTAATCATGGTCTTGATAGTCTAAAAATAACCACACAAGTGGAGTAGATGAATGAACGAAGGCACATAACGTGCATTATCTTTGTTAACATGTATATGACCCATTCATCAGTTTGCTTCACGTACCTTTCTGCTGGGCAGTACATATGAGGGCTCGAGGGGTTGGAGCAGCTCTCGGAACCCCTCGTCTTCCACAAGGCTAAGCGGCTGACCGTCTGTAATGATCATTTTCACTACAGCCTCATCAATCGCCTGCTTACTGGAAACACCAGGGCTGATCTCGGGAGTGTTAACTGGATCTTCCTTCTCATGCCGGGCATGATAATGCCTCAGCATTGTGGAAGTGCTCCCTAAGACGGCTCCTGGGGAGCAAAACCTACAATAGAAATAAAAGTTCATCCTTCTAAACTAATTCAATATTCTTTAGAAAGAAATTTGAAAAATGATCAATAGTGGAAACGAGAATAGAATAATAATTGACCTTATTCTCCGTGATAAGATCAAGATGAACGGGAGAAAACTTCCTCTTCCTTGGTTTATCCATGGTATTCGCTGACGAGCCAAAAACCAATGAAAAGCAAACAACACAAACTATCTCCATTCAACAAAACCCACAACCGTGTCCAAACATTTTCTGTTTATAAATACAATTTGGTGCGTTCACAACCAACCACACAGGAACTGTATCGGTCACGTGGTTTTTCTTAGTCATACGCGCACCGACACGGGGTTTCGCCTTGTTTGCTTGGCGCATGCGCCGAGGTTTTAGTGTCGTCAGACCCATCACTAATAATACCCAGTGGAATAATACTAATGCAGAAAGCTTTACTTTGAAAAGTCGAATTTAACTACCACAGAAGTAATTCTGCAGCAAAACAGCAGGTTGCCATGTTGGCTGACCAGGAGCCACCAAACTGCTAAAGCTGGAGGAAATACTGCTAAAATATTAATTTATCCTCTTTCCCTGTGTGTGTGTGTGTGTGTGTGTGTGTGTGTGTGTGTGTGTGTGTGTGTGTGTGTGTGTGTGTGTGTGTGTGTGTGTGTGTGTGTGTGTGTGTGTGTGTGTGTGTGTGTGTGTGTGTGTGTGTGTGTGTGTGTGTGTGTGTGTGTGTGTGTGTGTGTGTGTGTGTGTGTGTGTGTGTGTGTGTGTGTGTGTGTGTGCCACTTAGTTCATGTAATAAGTTTACAACTTTGTTTCTAGAAATATTTAAATTGTCAAAGTGGAGGAGCTGCACTGTAACAAACCCAGACTGATGTTAGATGTTTATTAATTTATGTTTTTATTATTTTGCTGATCTTTGAGAGAAACAGTTTCACCCAGAGCTAAAAGGACGTTATAGAAATAGTCTTTCAATTTAAATATAGTCTCTGTGTGCTGAGTCAACATTAATTCTGTGGTTTTCTCACAATAAGTCTCCATTACAAGCTTCAGTCTTCAGTAGAAAAACAATGCGATTATTCGCAATTAATTACAGAAAACTGCAATTTATTAGTTTTAGAGTTACTTTTTTTATTGATTGACAGGACCAGTTTTTAAACATAAAGACACATAGTTCCTTTGGAAGAAGTGGCTCATCATTAGTTATAAATCGCGGCGGGAGAATAAAAAAAATGCTGGGTCCCGATGTTGGATTAAAAATATGTTTTATGAAAATGCATAAAGTAGCTCAGCAACGACCATCTCCCCGCCTGCAGCAGGGGGCTGCGCTGTGAAGCTCCTCTCCGTTGGTTCACTTTTATAATTAGCAATATATTAGTTGCAGACAATAAGTCAGATATGGAAGAATGACGGCGTTGTATAATAAGTTGAGTGAATTTAGATGCAATACTGATCGGATTTTACAGATTATGCCAATATTATTTGCTAATTTTGACTTCAGAATATTTATATGCAGCTTCCAACTGGTCTTTTCATCAATTAATTCCTACAGATTTATGTATGCACTTGATCAATTTGTTTACATTACAAAAAAAGGTAAAGAGAAACAAATCCATTTAATACTAAATATATGGACATATACTAGATTTATGAAAAATATATATAATGTAAATTAGAAATATAAATTTATATTTGTGCTGTCAATCGGTTAAAATAATTAACTAATTGCACATTTTTCTTTAAAGGGGACATATCATGCTAAATCCACTTTTTTAGCCCTTAAATGCATGTTGTTGTATATTTAGAGTGTTTAGAAGTACAGAAAAGTTCAAAGTACTCTCTTCAGGTGCTCCGTTGATATCTTTATATTCTGTTTTGGTCATATTTTGCGATCGGTTTCGATTTTTCTATTCTCTATTACGTTTTTTGAACAATGACGTCACAGTATTCTCAGCGGAACTGCCAAATTAGGACATCAACACTTCGAGCAATCCGCCATTTTTGTTTCTCGCTGCGATTTTGTAGTCCAACCGAAGTTACGAGAGGATAAGTGGAAATGTTCGGTTGTTGGATGTAGTAACCCACAAGCTTCGTTACACCGTCTCCCAGCATCAGAACCTTTTCCAAGTGCCTGGTTGAGTTTTATTTTTCACAGAAATGTACCCACATCTGTGGGTAAGGTCATTTTTGTGTGCGCGAATCACTTTAAGGACGACTGCTTCAACAACCTCCGCCAGTATAAAGAAGGATTTGCCGAAAGACTTGGTCTGATTGAGCGGTCAGTTCCTTCTATCTATGGAGACGACGAACAGAGCACTTCGGTAAGCTGTATATAACGCTAAAAAGTGTGATGATAAGACGTCCCTGTCATTGTTTTGTTAGCATTAGCAGTTGCACCGTCTTCATATGTTAGCGCTGTGTGCTCGTTTTAGATTAGAATGTAACTTCTGTGTTAAATAGTCGTTGTAATACAGGCAGTATTGTAGTAGTGGGCATGGATGGAGAAGTTAGTGTAAATATAGTAACACACCATTGCGTTACATCCATATGAAGACGTTGTTCTGTAGGTGCATCATGGTCATTTGGCTCCGCCGGGTCCGACTCTGGCTCCAACATGTATGGCTGGATGGACAAATCTTCCCTTGTTGACATTTTGTAAATAATGTGTGAATATAAAGTTTCTGCGCCGCTAGATAATTGTATCTGTTCTATCAAACTACAAAGATGGCCGAACAGGGTGGAGTTGAACCGAGTGTCACCTCTGCAACCTGGAGAGGAGGAGGGGTATGAAGAGACCGCCCCAAAACGAGTTGCTCTCAGAAGCACATCAGAAAAGGGGTAGAAAAGGGGCCTGTGGAGCTCTAATAATGAGGAATTCAGACCCAAGCATTGCAGTTCCGCTTTATATAGACCACAACTGTATGATTTAGATGTAAAAAGGAAGGATTTAAAAGCATGATATGTCTCCTCTTAAATAAACTAATGGTGTGGGCCCTTCGGACCGAGGCTGCTAGTTGATTCCAGAGTAAAGGAGCCATATGGCTGAAACTCCTGCCTCCTCTTTTACTTTGAAGGACTTTAGGGATTACCAACAGTCCTGCATCCTCAGAGCCAAGGGCTCGTGGAGGGTGAGACCCTTCTAGAAGTTTCTCCATATAGGACGGAGCCTGGTGATGAAGAGTTTTAGATGTGATCAGAAGGATGTTGAATTCTATTCTAGATTTGATGTGAAGCCAGTGTAAGGATGCTAAGACTGGGGAGATGTGCTCTCTTCTTCCAGTTCTGGTTAGTAAACCTGCAGCAGCGTTCTGCTCTAGCTGGAAGATCCTAACAGAGGAGTTTGGACATCCTGACATTAGGGAGTTACAATCATCTCATCTTCAAGTCACAAAGGCAGGAAGCATTTGTTCTGCATCTTTGAAGGACAAGAAGTTTCTCATTTTTGCAATATTCCTTAGATGGAAGAAGGCTGTCCTGGAGACATGTTTAACATGGGACATAAAGGACAGATCCTGATCAGAAATAACACCCAGGTTCCTAATATCACTGTTAGAGGTTAAGGTAATATTATCTAAGGTAATCAGACTGTCTGAAAAGTAATCCCTGAGCTTTTTAGGACCTAGGATTAGAACCTCAGTCTTGGATGTGTTGAGCATTAAGAAGTTGATAGACATCCAGGACTTAACGTCCCTGAGGCAGGACTCTAGTTTAACAAGTTGGTCGGCCTGATTGGCTTTAACTGATAAATATAGCTGAGTATCATCTGCATAACAATGAAAGTTAATGCTGTGTTTCCTAATTATATTTCCGAGTGGTAACATCTAGAGATTAAACAATCTGGGTCCGAGGACGGAGCCTTGTGGTACTCCACACAGGACCCCTTCATGTATTGAAGATTTGTTATTTACATGAACAAATTGAAAGCGGTCAGATAAATATGATTTAAACCAGTTTAAGGCTAAGTTTTTAATGCCGACGGCATCTTCTAATCTCCTTAAAAGTATATTATGATGGACAGTATCAAATGCAGTACTAAGGTCCAGAAGAAGTAAAGCAGATAGAAGAGCTCTATCTGAGGCCGTTAGAAGGTCATTAGTAACTTTTAGCAGAGCAGTCTCTGTACTGTGGTTCATTCTGAAGCTGGACTGAAGGTCCTCTAACAGATTATTCTCCTGCAGATAATCCTGGAGTTGTTTAGCCACTACTTGCTCCAGAACCTTTGACAGGAAAGGAAGGTTGGAGATGGGCCTGTAGTTTGAGAGAAGGCTTGTGTCTAAGTTTGGCTTCTTAATGAGAGGTTTAATAACTGCTAGTTTAAAGGATTGGGGCACATAGCCTATTGATAGAGACTGGTTAATAATTGCCAGTATAGAATTATTGATTAGTGGCAGTGCCTCTTTCAGAATTCTAGTAGGAATTGGGTCCAACAGGCTAGTAGTTGGTTTAGCAGAAGAAATAAGGGAGTTTAGTTGGACTAGTTGTATTTGCTGAAAGCATTCCAGATGACTGTTAGGTTTAACCAGTTCCTCTGTTATGGGGCTAACGGACGGTAGGGTTCGATGGATGTTATCCCTAAGCCTTGTCATTTTATTTTGAAAGAACTTCATGAAGTCCTCACTACATATAGATAGATACATCTAGATATAGATAGGAATGGTGGGCTCAACACTATTTTGGTTCTTGGTCAGTTTGGCTACAGTACTGAAAAGAAACCGAGGGTTGTTTTTGTTTTCCTCTATTAAGGATGAGTAGTAATTAGTTCTACTTCTACTCAGAGCTTTCTTATAAGTTTTGAAGCTATCCTTCCAGGCTATATAATCTAGCTCTGTTTTTGTTGAACGCCAAGTTCTTTCTAATCTACGGGAGCGTTGTTTAAGCTGGCGGGTTGATGAGTTTCATTTTTTGAGGAGCTATGTCGTCTAGCGTTGTTTTTTAAATGTTGGTGGCTGCGGAGCGTCACTGTTATCTGCAGCGAGGAGAGTGGTCAGTCTCTCTGAGGGGGAGGCGTCACTGTTGCTCCTCTTCCTCACTTCTTTTGGATGTTTGGGACAATAGAAAGTGCAGAAAGCAGCGCTCCGCTTTCTTTTCTTTTCATAAAAAAATGTTTGCTCTCCGGTTTCTCCCGCGCTCCGACCCGAGATCCATAACTGAATAGGCGCTTCATACTCGACCTGCACAACTTCAAAATAAAAGTCAAAACAATCTTCTCCCAAACGAACTTGTTCTTTGAAAAGAATACTGGACGCGCATGCGTAAATGACATGGCGTTTGCTTCCTTGTGAGAGTGCGCATGTGTAACTGACTCAAACGACCCGTGAGAGAGAGAGAGAGAGAGGGGGAGGGAGGGAGGGAGGGAGATCCACAAGGCTGTAACTTGTAGAAACAGGTGCCAGAAGTACTATATGAAGAACTTTGTCTTCAAAACAAAAGAGCACGGTGTCTCCATGACACTGAAGCTCCACTGTGTAAACAGTGTTAGAGAACACGTCTGGTCCAGAGAGGAAACACTACTAACCTGCTACACTACTAATCTGCTACACTACTAACCTACTAACCTGCTAAACTCCTGAAGGACAAACACCCAGACCTGCAGAAGGAGTTCAAAGAACCACAGCTAGTAACTTATATACCCATGAAAAGGTAGCTCTGGAAAACAATGTAAGCTATTATAAATATTAGTATTATAAATAATATAAAAATATCTTATTTTAGCCATTTAATGCTATAAAGATTACTGCATAGTAACATACCATTTAAAGACATTGGTCCCACTTAAGACAGACTGGACCTAATGACATATTTTGTGTTCTTTTTTTATTTGGAAAAGTATCGAACTACATGGTGGTATCGGTATCGATACCAAAATGTTGGTATCGTGACAACACTACGTCTAACTGGGAATCGTTTATCTGGGATGACACCGGATCACACCAAAGTCCAGAAGTTTCCAGACAAACCATCAAACTGTTGATGTTTCCTGAATGACGGCATCTTGGCAAACCTGCCCCAAGGGATTGTGGGATATCAAAGATGGTGTGTTGGCAGCTCCAGCTAGAATATCAACATTTGACCGATAGAGGGAGAAAAACCTCCATACTTTGACAAAGAAAGAGTCTTGAAGCCTGGAGAAAATCTGAATGTAGTGAAACTGGTGGCTGAAGGTTTTTCCAGAGAGAATCCAGATGTGGAGAGATCCAGTGGACAAACGGGATCTTGTGACACAAAGTCTGGGGAATCTTCGGGAGTTTCTGTGACGCTGAGACGTCAACAAACCGGGGATGTCCCGCCAAAATAAAATTTAATGAGGAATTTCATCCAGAAAGGTTTTGACAACATATCAGAGATGGACGTCAACATCTAAAACTGGATCCTGCATGTTTTCATTTTTCCCTGTGGGTTCTGCTAGAGGAACGTAACGTAAGATGCCACGTAAGAAGGTGACCGACGTCTCGGGGAACGGAGGGATGAAGAAGAGGAGGACCAGTGGCAAAAGGAAAGAAAGGGACTTCAGTAGTGATGATGAGTTTGACTTCGAGCAGGAGAACAACAAGAAACCTGGAAAACCAGCTGCCAAGTCCGGCCAGCAGCCAGTCACCGTGGCCGACGACGTCCGGGAGAAAATCGTGGGTTTGAACAGATTCCAATGGTTCCTGTGGAGGGAAACAATGTCGCTTGACTTTTTATTTGTCTCTTCCATAGAAACTGGAGTGCCCAAAGGTCAAAGGGCAACTGCTGGTTTTCGGAGCAACAAACTGGGATTTGATTGGAAGAAAGGAGGTGCCTAAACAACAAGGTAGTTTTTCTTCAAACGGCTCATATTTAGTTTCCTCATTGGCCTTTAATTACTCCTGTAGTGTTCATGATGTCACATCTTACATAACGAGTCAGAAACGTGTCAAACAACCTAACGTCTGCCACAACAGCTTTGGAATGAGTTAGTGGTGAAACGGACTGCTAAGCCTGATCTGTTAACTTATGAGATTAAAAAACACCAAAGTAGTCAACCAGGAGAGGTTACGATGCAGCTGCTGAGTACTTAAGAGAGTATGGTCAGAGTATGAGTAGTTAGTACAGAGAGTGGTCACAGTATGAGTAGTCAAGAGTACGGTCACAGTGTAAGGGGTTAGTATAGAGAGTCTGGTCGCAGTATGAGTAAAGAGTATGGTCGCAGTATGAGTAGAGAGGAAAGAGTACGGTCAGAGTATGAGTAGAGAGTAAAGAGTACGGTTACAGTATGAGGAGTTGGTAGAGAGTACGTCACAGTATGAGGAGTTAGTGTAGAGAGTATGGTCACTATATGAGGAGAGAGTAAAGAGTACGGTCACAGTATGGTTAGTAGAGATTACGGTGAGAGTATGTTCAGAGTATGAGGAGTTGGAGAGTATGGTCAGAGTGTAAGGAGTTGGTATAGAGAGTCTGGTCACAGTATGAGTAGTTAGTAAAGAGTATGGTCACAGTATGAGTAGTTGAGAGTACGGTCACAGTGTAAGGGGTTAGTATAGAGAGTATGGTCACAGTATGAGGAGAGAGTAAAGAGTACGGTCACGGTATGGTTAGTAGAGAGTACGGTCATAGTATTAGGAGTTAGTAGAGAGTACAGTCAGTATGAGGAGTTAGTATAGAGAGTATGGTCCAAGTATGAGGAGTTGGTATAGAGAGTATGGTCAGAGTATGAGGAGTTAGTATAGAGAGTACAGTCAGTATGAGGAGTTAGTATAGAGAGTATGGTCAGAGTATGAGGAGTTAGTAGAAAGGCTGGTCACCGTATGAGGAGTTAGAGAGTATGGTCACAGTATGAGGAGTTAGTATAGAGAGTCAGATATTAAAC
Source organism: Lipophrys pholis (assembly GCF_963383615.2). NCBI lineage: Eukaryota > Metazoa > Chordata > Actinopteri > Blenniiformes > Blenniidae > Lipophrys > Lipophrys pholis. The sequence continues at coordinate 557,801 of NC_137630.1, read as the reverse complement.
CTGGAGGACTATAATCTGGCAGATATTAAACCTGGAGGACGATAATCTGGCAGATATTAAACCTGGAGGACGATAATCTGGCAGATATTAAACCTGAAGGACTATAATCTGGCAGATATTAAACCTGAAGGACTATAATCTGGCAGATATTAAACCTGGAGGACTATAATCTGGCAGATATTAAACCTGGAGGACGATAATCTGGCAGATATTAAACCTGGAGGACCATAATCTGGCAGATATTAAACCTGGAGGACCATAATCTGGCAGATATTAAACCTGGAGGACCATAATCTGGCAGATATTAAACCTACTGCTCAGACTTGATGTCAATCAGCAGGATGTCACTCCACATCCTGATGCCTCCTGGTCTTAGAGGTGATGAGCAATGCAGATAGTACACAGCAGTCCTTTAAGACAAACATTAAGTAAAGGTAAAACACTAAATGGATGAATCTTAAACGATCTCATATAAAATATCAAGTCTGATGAGTAAAGTCACAGAAATGCTTACTATTCATTGCCCTTTAGGTTGTGACTATGATAGTTGAACTCGTAATAAGATGAGACTCACTGTAACAGCATCAGAGCATGTTGGGCTTTATCCTTTAGGTCAGGCCCTCGCTCCATCGTACAAACTAGTTATTTGATGCGGTTCATTGGTGTGAACAGAGTTCAAGGCACATGAAAAACACTAGACCTCAGCAAATAAAGGCTCAGGCTAAAGAATACTCCCCAAAGAGCAAGAAGAAAGTTTGGTTGCTGACAAATGTTTTCAGAAAGACATTTCTCTGAACTGTTTCAGTAATGAAAGAGAAGGTTTGTGTCCGAGCCGCCATGTTGGTCTGGTATTAATGGAGGCGTTAACGACAGGAGCTGACGGCTCTGAGTTTCAGAGTAACATCACCACATTCATGGCCATCGCGTAAGTGATGTGTGCTACATGCTACATGCTAACAAGCAGCGGGGCTCACACAGTAGCGAGGCTACATGATTAAAATGTGACTGTGTGTGTGTGTGTGTGTGTGTGTGTGTGTGTGTGTGTGTGTGTGTGTGTGTGTGTGTGTGTGTGTGTGTGTGTGTGTGTGTGTGTGTGTGTGTGTGTGTGTGTGTGTGTGTGTGTGTGTGTGTGTGTGTGTGTGTGTGTGTGTGTGTGTGTGTGTGTGTGTGTGTGTGTGTGTGTGTGTGTGTGTGTGTGTGTGTACACGCACGCAGCGGCGTTCCGTCACCTGGGCCAGAATCTGTGGGGTCCCCACCGGTACGGGGGTCTGAACGAGGTCCAGGTCAGCTGTGTGGTGTCGGGTCCCTGCGCCGCTCACAGTCTGCTCATGACCGCTGAAGGCCGGCTGTGGAGCTGGGGTGAGTGACGAAGAGTGTGTGTGTCAGATTGTGTGTTCAGATCTGACTCCTAGTCTCTCCTGGTCTCTCAGGTCGGAACGATAAAGGTCAGCTGGGTCATGGTGACACCAAACGTCTGGAGGCTCCGAAGCTGATCGAGGTTCTGGGAGACCAGGTGGTGGTTTCTGCTGCCTGTGGACGGAATCACACGGTGGCACTGACAGGTAGGTGGTGTTCAAGGTGTCCATGGTGGTGTTCAAGGTGTCCATGGTGGTGTTCAAGGTGTCCATGGTGGTGTTCATGGTGTGCAAGGTGTCCATGGTGGTGTTCAAGGTGTCCATGGTGGTGTTCAAGGTGTCCATGGTGGTGTTCAAGGTGTCCATGGTGGTGTTCAAGGTTGTGTTCATGGTGTGCAAGGTGTCCATGGTAGTGTTCATGGTGTCCATGGTAGTGTTCATGGTGTCCATGGTGGTGTTCATGGTGTGCAAGGTGTCAATGGTGGTGTTCAAGGTGTCCATGGTGGTGTTCAAGGTGTCCAAGATGGTGTTCAAGGTGGTGTTCATGGTGTTCAAGGTGGTGTTCATGGTGTGCAAGGTGTCCATGGTGGTGTTCAAGGTGTTTATGTTGGTGTTCATGGTGTCCATGGTGGTATTCATGGTGTGCAAGGTGTCCATGGTGGTGTTCAAGGTGTCCATGGTGGTGTTCATGGTGTCCATTGTGGTGTTCAAGGTGTCCATGGTAGTGTTCAAGGTGTCCATGGTGGTGTCCCAGGTGGTGGTCATGGTGTGCAAGGTGTCCATGGTGGTGTTCAAGGTGGTAGTGGCGGTGTTCATGGCAGGGCCGATTTTGGAAAATAATCTAATTGCGATTTCTTTCCTCAATATTGCGATTTAATATGTGATTCTTTAAAAGCTCAGAATGACTTTATTAATCCCTGGAGAAACTCTTGAGCAAGGCAGCAGCAACACAATGTTTCCAGCTCTAACGCAGCTCCAACCATTGGGACTATTTCCAGGGAGTTTAGTGTGGAGTAGGACGCAGCTTCACGGAGGTGTGAATCGCCTGCTGACAGCCTGGAGGAGCTGCTGCTCATTGTTCTGATGTCAGAGCTGTTCTCCTCCCAGAGCTGGAGGCTGAAAACACTGAGGTCTGGCTGCAGAGCGCCGCCCTGCTGGACTACGGCTTTGTTGCTGCGTTGCTTTGCTAACATCATGTTGCTGTGTTGCTTTGTGGTGTTTTGAGTATAAAATACGTCCAATCAGCAACATGTTGCCATGAAAAGTTGGCTAGCACAGTGCTACTTCCCTAGCCTACTCGCTGGCTGCAAAATGTGGAATGGATTTCCTGCCTCATTCCTTCTGGTCTCATTGAGACCCGCCTCCCTTCAGGAAATCCAGTCCACAGTTTGCAGCCAGCGAGCAGAGCAGCAGCAGGGAAACACTGGGGATCATTTCAGCACCATGAAGCAGACCAGGATCATGGATCAGACCAGGATCATGGCTCACAAATCAATGATCAGTGAGCTACATTGGTATCAGAACCCGATCTGGACCAGATCGGCCCCATCCTTAAAAACCACTAGCCCGTTTGGGCAAGGTCGGCAGATGATTCATTTGCCCGAGGAAGACTTTTACCAGCCCCAGTTGGTCGGACAGTCCTTAAAGAGATCCCTGCAATGAGCATCATATCTTTCGCTATGAACTCCGCTATGGCCTGAGTTATTTCCACCTGCCGTTTCGAATTATGTTAATAAGCAGTAATACTGCTGCTCTGCTCGCTCACGACGTATATGTGGGCAGATGACATGCGCAGGACTCGCATGTCGTCAGGTGAGCAGTCAAATCGCAGCCCTTGTGATTAGAAAATCCCGTTTTATCATATCGTGATTTTATCGCAAATGCAATTAATCGTTCAGCCCTAGTTCATGGTGATGTTCAGTGTGTTCATTGTGTTCAGTGTTTTCATGGTGGTGTTCAGTGTGTTCATGGTGGTGTTCAATGTGTTCATGGTGGTGTTCAATGTGTTCATGGTGGTGTTCAATGTGTTCATGGTGGTGTTCAATGTGTTCATGGTGGTGTTCAGTGTGTTCAATGTGTTCATGGTGGTGGTCGGTGTGTTCAATGTGTTCATGGTGGTGTTCAGTGTGTTCAATGTGTTCATGTCGGTGTTCATGGTGGTGGTCGGTGTGTTCAATGTGTTCATGGTGGTGTTCAGTGTGTTCAATGTGTTCATGTCGGTGTTCATGGTGGTGGTCGGTGTGTTCAATGTGTTCATTGTGGTGTTCGTGGTGGTCGGTGTGTTCAATGTGTTCATGGTGGTGTTCAGTGTGTTCATGGTGGTGGTTGGTGTGTTCAATGTGTTCATGGTGGTGGTCGGTGTGTTCAATGTGTTCATGGTGGTGTTCAGTGTGTTCAATGTGTTCATGTCGGTGTTCATGGTGGTGGTCGGTGTGTTCAATGTGTTCATGGTGGTGTTCAGTGTGTTCAATGTGTTCATGTCGGTGTTCATGGTGGTGGTCGGTGTGTTCAATGTGTTCATTGTGGTGTTCGTGGTGGTCGGTGTGTTCAATGTGTTCATGGTGGTGTTCAGTGTGTTCATGGTGGTGGTTGGTGTGTTCAATGTGTTCATGGTGGTGGTCGGTGTGTTCAATGTGTTCATGGTGGTGTTCAGTGTGTTCAATGTGTTCATGTCGGTGTTCATGGTGGTGGTCGGTGTGTTCAATGTGTTCATGGTGGTGTTCAGTGTGTTCAATGTGTTCATGTCGGTTTTCATGGTGGTGGTCGGTGTGTTCAATGTGTTCATGGTGGTGTTCAGTGTGTTCAATGTGTTCATGGTGGTGTTCATGGTGGTGTTCAGTGTGTTCATGGTGGTGTTCAATGTCTTCATAGTGGTGTTCAATGTGTTCATGGTGGTGTTCGGTGTGTTCATGGTGGTGTTCATGATGATGTTCATGGTGGTGTTCAAGGTGTTAAATGGTGCCCATGGTGTTCAATGTGTTCATTGTGGTGTTCCAGGTGTTCAAGTTGTTCAATGTGTTCATGGTGGTGGTCAGTGTGTTCAATGTGTTCATGGTGGTGTTCATGGTGCTCATGGTGTTCATGATGATGTTCAATGTCTTCATAGTGGTGCTCATCATGTTCATGGTGGTGTTAATGGTGTTCATGATGTTCTAGGTCTTCATGGTGTTCATGGTGGTGTTCATGGTGTTCTAGGTCTTCATGGTGGTGTTCAAAGTGGTCAAGGTCTTCATGGTAGCGCTCATGGTGGTGTTCAATGTCTACACGGTGGTGTTCATCGTGGTCAATGTGATCATGGTGGTAAAGGTGTTAATGGTGGTGTTCATAGTTTTCAAGGTGGTGTTAAAGGTCTTCATGGTGGTGTTCATGGTGTTAAAGGCCTTCGTGGTGGTATTCATGGTGTTCAAGGTGATGTTCAAGGTCTTGATGGTGGTCATGGTGTTAAAGGTGGTGTTCAAGGGGTTCATGGTGGTGTTCATGATGTTAAAGGTGGCGCTCAAGGTGGCCAAGATCTTCACTGTGGTGTTCAAAGTGTTCATGGTGGTGTTCAATGTGTTCATGGCGGTGTTCAAGGTGCTTATGGTGTTCATTGTGGTGTTCATATTGTTAATGGTTTTCAAGGTGGTGTTAATGGTTGTTTATGATGTTCAAAGTCTTCATGGTGTTGATGTTGAAGGTTGATCGAACCCAATTTGTTCTCACCCTTGAGTTGTTTTAGGTGTTCAAGGTGTTCATGGTAGTGTTTGTGGTGTTCATGCTGTTCAAGGTGTTCATGGTATTGTTCGTGGTGTTAGTTGTGTTCAAGGTGTTCATGGTATTGTTCGTGGTGTTAGTTGTGTTCAAGGTGTTCATGATAGTGTTTGTGGTGTTCAAGGTGTTCGTGGTGTTGGTTGTGTTCAAGGTGTTCATGATAGTGTTTGTGGTGTTCAAGGTGTTCGTGGTGTTAGTTGTGTTCAAGGTGTTCATGGTAGTGTTTGTGGTGGTGTTAATGGTGTTTTAGGTGTTCGTGGTGTTTTAGGTGTTCGTGGTGTACATGGTGGTGTTTGTGGTGTACAATTGTGTACATGGTCGTGTTCGTGGTGTTTTAGGTGTTCGTGGTGGTGTTCGTTGTGTTCATGGTGTTCTAGGTCTTCATGGTGTTAATGGTGGTGTTCATGGTGGTGTTCTAGGTCTTCATGGTGTTAATGGTGGTGTTCATGGTGGTGTTCTAGGTCTTCATGGTGTTCATGGTGGTGTTCATGGTGTTCTAGTTCTTCATGGTGTTCATGGTGGTGTTCATGGTGTTCATGGTGGTGTTCATGGTGTTCTAGGTCTTCATGGTGTTCATGGTGGTGTTCATGGTGTTCTAGTTCTTCATGGTGTTCATGGTGTTCTAGGTCTTCATGGTGTTCAAGGTCTTCATGGTGTTCATGGTGGTGTTCATGGTGTTCTAGGTCTTCATGGTGTTCATGGTGTTCTAGGTGTTCATGGTGGTGTTCATGGTGTTCTAGGTCTTCATGGTGTTCAAGGCAATGTTTGCGTGTCTTTCTGTCTCCTCAGAGGACGGCACTGCCTATGCTTTTGGTGAAAACAAACTGGGACAACTTGGCCAAGGGACCCAGACTGATGCAGTTCTGAGTCCAGCTCTGGTGAGATCTCACTCCCTCTGATGTGATCCAGCAGGAACCTGTACCTGGACCCAGCAGAACTCTGACAAGAACCCCTCAGGGTCCAGGGTTAATATTAAGGATAAACATCTGCACACTTGCTGGGCTCCGCCACAAAGATCAGCAGCCCACTGCAGCTGATCTGTTGTAGTTCAGACTCCACCTCATATTAATGATGATGGTGATGGTGCAGGTTTAGTGGCAGTATGTAGATCCAGTTAAGATGTCCTGGTCTTTAATGAAAATGTGGTGGTGTTGATTGTCTTCTTCCTGTAGATCTCCTACAACGGCCAGCCGCTGGTGAAGGTGGCGTGCGGGGCGGAGTTCAGCATGGTGGTGGACTGTAAAGGAAACCTGTACTCCTTTGGCTGCCCGGAGTACGGCCAGCTGGGTATGGCCGTCTTCTGGATGATGATCACTCCCAGCCCAATCAGCAGCCACACCTACTGATTTCATTTCTCATCTTTACAGGCCACAACAGTGACGGGAAGTTCATAGCACGGGCCCAGCGCATCGAGTTCGACTGTGAGCTCATCCCCCGTCGTGTTGCCATCTTCATCGAGAAGTCCAAGGACGGTCAGGTCACGCCTGTTCCCAACGTGGTGGTCCGAGACGTGGCCTGTGGAGCCAACCACACGGTAGGGTTCTCCGTCTGCACGGCCCAATCACCTGGCTGTAGCGGCCACGCCCCATCAGACCAATCACCTGGCTGTAGCGGCCACGCCCCATCAGACCAATCACCTGGCTGTAGCGGCCACGCCCCATCAGACAGATCACCTGGCCGTAGCGGCCACGCCCCATCAGACCGATCACCTGGCCGTAGCGGCCACGCCCCATCAGACAGATCACCTGGCCGTAGCGGCCACGCCCCATCAGACAGATCACCTGGCCGTAGCGGCCACGCCCCATCAGACCGATCACCTGGCCGTAGCGGCCACGCCCCATCAGACCGATCACCTGGCCGTAGCGGCCACGCCCCATCAGACAGATCACCTGGCCGTAGCGGCCACGCCCCATCAGACAGATCACCTGGCCGTAGCGGCCACGCCCCATCAGACAGATCACCTGGCCGTAGCGGCCACGCCCCATCAGACAGATCACCTGGCCGTAGCGGCCACGCCCCATCAGACAGATCACCTGGCCGTAGCGGCCACGCCCCATCAGACAGATCACCTGGCCGTAGCGGCCACGCCCCATCAGACCGATCACCTGGCCGTAGCGGCCACGCCCCATCAGACAGATCACCTGGCCGTAGCGGCCACGCCCCATCAGACAGATCACCTGGCCGTAGCGGCCACGCCCCATCAGACCGATCACCTGGCCGTAGCGGCCACGCCCCATCAGACAGATCACCTGGCCGTAGCGGCCACGCCCCAACACATGAAAACACTGTGCGTGGGTGAGTCCTGGACTCGGGTGTTAACAAGGTGTCTGGTTGTTGCAGCTGGTCCTGGACTCTCAGAAGCGGGTGTTCAGCTGGGGATTCGGGGGTTACGGGCGTCTAGGTCACACAGAGCAGAAAGATGAGATGGTTCCTCGACTGGTCAAACTGTTCGACTTCCCCGGACGAGGAGCCGCACAGATCTACACCGGGTACCAGTGTTCCTTCGCTGTCAGTGAGACAGGTGAGTTTCACTCTGTCACTCTCACTGTTTCACTCTCATTCTCTCTGTCACTCTGTCACTCTGTCACTATGTCCCTGTGTCCCTGTGTCACTCTAACTGTGTCACACAGGGGGGCTGTTCTTCTGGGGAGTCACCAACACCTCCAGAGAATCCACCATGTATCCTAAAGCAGTGCAGGACCTGTGTGGCTGGAAGATCCGCAGTCTGGCCTGTGGGTGAGTACTGAGTCTGCACTGGGGGGGCTTTTCCACCGGAAAGAACCAGGTTCTAGTTCTGGTCCAGGGCCAGCCTTAGCACCAGTTCTTTGTCTTTCCACCACCAAAGCCAAACAGCGACTAAACTGGTGCTCCGCTGGCTCCACTTCGTTGCTGGACCAGAGAGGAGCCAGACTGGGACCTGACGCGTCATCAGCTGGGGGCGGAGTTATCTCTGGAGGTATCACTATGTTACCTCCATGTTGAAGCTTTTGATTCAGACACGTCCAGAAATAAAGTGAAAGGAGCAGAAAGTCACTATGGAATGTTGGAATGGTGAAAAATAAGAGCCAAACTCATCCACGTGTTATTATTCCCCTCTATGTCCACTCTGGGGCTCCGGACTAGAGCAAGACGGACGTGAACAAACACCAATAGAGAGACGAAGAGACGTAATGTCTTCTTTCTCTTTGGTGCTTCAGAGGTTCAGACCAAACTAGATGGAGCGACCCGGACTAAACCAATGAAGACAGTCCGTCTCCTGTCAGCGCCAAATTGGTGAAATCAGTGACGTATCACGTTTTGGAGTGACGCAATGACGTAGCTCTACTGGTTCTGCTAACGGTGGAAAAAGAACCGGTTCTTTGGTGGTGCTCATTTAAGAACCGGCTCTGACCTAGAACCTGGTTCTTGTTGGTGGAAAAGCCCTGGGTGAGTTCTGAGTAGGGCTGAATGATTTGGCCAAGAAAAAAAGAAATGTACTCTCAGACCCTCTACACCATCCCTGCCCTCCATACCCCCACCACATCATCCACACTATCCACACCCCCACCACACTATCCACACCACACCACACCACACCCTCCCCCACCACACCATCCACGCCCCCACCACACCCTCCCCCACCACACCACACCCTCCCCCACCACACCACACCCTCCCCCACCACACCACACCCTCCCCCACCATACCCTCCCCCACCACACCACACCCTCCCCCACCATACCCTCCCCCACCACACCACACCCTCCCCCACCACACCCTCCCACACCACACCCTCCCCCACCACACCCTCCCACACCACACCACACCCTCCCCCCTCCCCCACCATACCCTCCCCCACCATACCCCACCACACCCTCCCCCACCACACCACACCCTCCCACACCACACCACACCCTCCCCCACCACACCACACCCTCCCACACCACACCATACCCTCCCCCACCACACCCTCCCCCACCACACCCTCCCCCACCACACCCTCCCACACCACACCCTCCCCCACCACACCCTCCCACACCACACCACACCCTCCCCCCTCCCCCACCATACCCTCCCCCACCACACCCTCCCACACCACACCCTCCCACACCACACCCTCCCACACCACACCACACCCTCCCCCCTCCCCCACCATACCCTCCCCCACCACACCCTCCCACACCACACCCTCCCCCCTCCCCCACCATACCCTCCCACACCACACCACACCCTCCCACACCACACCACACCACACCCTCCCTGTGTCTGTGTCTGTCTGACTCTCTGTGTGTCTGTCTGACTCTCTGTGTGTCTGTCTGACTCTCTGTGTCTGTGTGTGTCTGTCTGACTCTGTGTCTGTGTATCTGTCTCTGTGTGTCTGTCTGACTCTCTCTGTCTGTGTCTGTCTGACTCTCTGTGTCTGTGTCTGTCTGACTCTCTGTGTCTGTCTGTCTGTCTGACTCTGTCTGACTCTGTGTCTGTCTGTGTGTCTGTCTGACTCTCTGTATCTGTCTCTCTGTATCTGTCTCTCTGTGTCTGTCTGACTCTCTGTGTCTGTCTGACTCTCTGTCTGTCTGACTCTCTGTCTGTGTGTCTGTCTGACTCTCTGTGTCTATGTCTGTGTGTCTGACTCTCTGTGTCTGTCTGACTCTCTGTGTCTGTCTGACTCTCTGTGTCTGTGTGTCTGTCTGACTCTCTGTGTCTGTGTGTCTGTCTGTGTCTCTGTGTCTGTCTGACTCTCTGTGTCTGTGTGTCTGTCTGTGTCTCTGTGTCTATGTCTCTGTGTCTGTGTGTCTGTCTGTGTCTGTGTGTCTGTCTGTGTCTCTGTGTCTATGTCTGTGTGTCTGACTCTCTGTGTCTGTCTGACTCTCTGTGTCTGTCTGACTCTCTGTGTCTGTGTGTCTGTCTGACTCTCTGTATCTGTGTGTCTGTCTGACTCTCTGTGTCTGTCTGACTCTCTGTGTCTGTGTGTCTGTCTGTGTCTCTGTGTCTGTCTGACTCTCTGTGTCTGTGTGTCTGTCTGTGTCTGTGTGTCTGTCTGACTCTCTGTATCTGTCTCTGTGTGTCTGTCTGTCTCTGTCTTTTCAGGAAGAGCAGCATTATCATCGCTGCAGATGAGAGTACGATCAGTTGGGGCCCGTCGCCGACGTTTGGAGAGCTGGTGAGAAACCAGTCCTGTTCCCTCCTGCACCGACTCTGGTTTGTCCTGCACTGACTCTGGTTTGTCCTTCAGGGATACGGAGACAACAAACCCAAATCTTCCACCACTGCACAAGAAGTCAAGACCTTAGATGGAGTCTACGTGGAGCAGGTGATCAGATTGGATGTTCCCCTTCCCCACAAACCGTCTGTCTCTCTCTCACACACACACACACACACACACACACACACACACACACACACACACACACACACACACACACACACACACACACACACACACACACACACACACACACACACACACTTCCCCAGCTCCAGTGTTCCTGCTCCGGGTCCAGGTAGAGGTTCCAGGTTTGTGGCTTTACATCTTCCAGGACCTGTTTAGTGGGTCAGCAGACCAGGACTCTGGGGCAGGAAGTTCGTTCAGACCGTTGATGTGTCGACTTCCTCTGACGTCAATAAACCATCAGTCCAGACCTCCATCAGTCTAACCCTCCTATCAGTCTAACCCTCCTATCAGTCTGACCTCCATCAGTCTGACCTCCATCAGTCTGACCTCCATCAGTCTAACCCTCCTATCGGTCTAACCCTCCTATCGGTCTAACCCTCCTATCGGTCTAACCCTCCTATCGGTCTAACCCTCCTATCAGTCTAACCCTCCTATCAGTCTGACCTCCATCAGTCTGACCTCCATCAGGTGTATTGACCTGTTGCCCTGTTGCAGGTGGTGATGGGGTACTCTCACTCTCTGGTGATTGCCAGACAAGACGCTCAGCAGGAACAGGACAAACTGAAGAAGTTGCCGGAGTACAACCCCCGAACAATCTGACTGCCCCGCAGCGCCCCCACCTGCATCACTGGAGCCCAGATCCCCAGCAGGGGGTCTCTGGTACGGGTGTCAGTGATCCTGGTCCTGGTGTGGGCTCCAGGTGGTGGAGGAGGAGGTGGAGGTCAGAAGGATTCAGATGTTCATCTACCAGCAAACCGTCAGTTTGGACGTTCAGACGCTCTGATCTGCTTCTCAACAGTCTTTAGTTTCGTCTCCAGACAAACAATGTTTCCCGTTTCCGGTTGCCTCTATTACTGTATTTCATCAACCTGTCATGTCTCCGGTTGCTTTGTTGACGTATTTCATCAACCTGTCAAGTCTCCGGTTGCTTTGTTGACGTATTTCATCAACATGTAACATTACGGGTGCTACAGTGGCGGCTGTGTTTTCCTACTCAATCTTTCAACGACCAACACTCCACTCCTGTGCCTTGGTGTGTGTGTGTGTGTGTGTGTGTGTGTGTGTGTGTGTGTGTGTGTGTGTGTGTGTGTGTGTGTGTGTGTGTGTGTGTGTGTGTGTGTGTGTGTGTGTGTGTGTGTGTGTGTGTGTGTGTGTGTGTGTGTGTGTGTGTGTGTGTGTGTGTGTGTGTGTGTGTGTGTGTGTGTGTGTGTGTGTGTGTGTGTGTGTGTGTGTGTGTGTGTGTGTGTGTGTGTGTGTCACAGATTACAATCAGGAACGAGATGCACCTCCTCACTGTTACATTCCTTCACGTCTCTCAGTCCCTCCAACACGTCTAGTCTTCTCGTCTCTACTCTAGAGCACCTAGTCTCTGTTCCAGACATCTAGTCTCCGCATCTCTGTCCCAGAGCGTCTGATCTCCTTGTCTATGCTCCAGAGCATCTGGTCTCCGTCCATCCGTCAGTCACCATGTTCCCTCGTCACTTGTTTTTATGATGAACTTTCTCTGGGTTACGTTACTTTTTCATTGAAATGATTAAATAAAAGTTTTGTGTAAAACTTAAGTCTTTTGGTGTTTCTATCATAAACTCTAGACGGAGCCGCTACACCAAAGACAGCCAGCAGGGGGCAGCGTTACAATGAGAGAAAGACTTCCTGTAGTGGCAGACAGCCAGCAGGGGGCAGCGTTACAGTCAGAGAAAGACTTCCTGTAGTGGCAGACAGCCAGCAGGGGGCAGCGTTACAGTCAGAGAAAGACTTCCTGTAGTGGCAGACAGCCAGCAGGGGGCAGCGTTACAATGAGAGAAAGACTTCCTGTAGTGGCAGACAGCCAGCAGGGGGCAGCGTTACAGTCAGAGAAAGACTTCCTGTAGTGGCAGACAGCCAGCAGGGGGCAGCGTTACAGTCAGAGAAAGACTTCCTGTAGTGGCAGACAGCCAGCAGGGGGCAGCGTTACAGTGAGAGAAAGACTTCCTGTAGTGGCAGACAGCCAGCAGGGGGCAGCGTTACAGTGAGAGAAAGACTTCCTGTAGTGGCAGACAGCCAGCAGGGGGCAGCGTTACAGTGAGAGAAAGACTTCCTGTAGTGGCAGACAGCCAGCAGGGGGCAGCGTTACAGTCAGAGAAAGACTTCCTGTAGTGGCAGACAGCCAGCAGGGGGCAGCGTTACAGTGAGAGAAAGACTTCCTGTAGTGGCAGACAGCCAGCAGGGGGCAGCGTTACAATGAGAGAAAGACTTCCTGTAGTGGCAGACAGCCAGCAGGGGGCAGCGTTACAGTGAGAGAAAGACTTCCTGTAGTGGCAGACAGCCAGCAGGGGGCAGCGTTACAGTGAGAGAAAGACTTCCTGTAGTGGCAGACAGCCAGCAGGGGGCAGCGTTACAGTGAGAGAAAGACTTCCTGTAGTGGCAGACAGCCAGCAGGGGGCAGCGTTACAGTGAGAGAAAGACTTCCTGTAGTGTCATCTTCTTCTATCATTATTAATATATTATTGTTGTTATCGTTATCATTATCTCCTCCTCCTTCTCCTTCCTCCTCTTCTCCAAACCACCTTCTCCTCCTCCTCCTCCTTCTCCTTCTCCTTCCTCCTTCTCCTTCCTCCTTCTCCCTCCTCCTTCTCCTTCCTCCTCCCTCCTCCTCCTCCTTCCTCCTTCTCCCTCCATCTATTCCTTCTCCCTCCTCCTCCTCCTCCGTCTCCTTCTCCCTCCTCTTTCTCCCTCCTCCTCCTTCTCGCTCCTCTTTCTCCCTCCTCCTCTTTCTCCCTCCTCCTTCTCCTACTCCATCCTCCTCCTCATCTTCCCTCCACCTTCTCCTACGTCTCCTCCTTCTCTGTCTCCTCCTCCTATTCCTTCATCATCATCCTCCTCCGCCTCCACCTCCTCTTTCTCCTTCTCCCTCCTCCTGCTCCTCCTATACCTTCTCCCTCCTCCTGCTCCGCCTCCACCTCCTCTTTCTCCTTCTTCCTCCTCCTATTCCTTCTCCCTCCTCCTCCGCCTCCACCTCCTCTTTCTCCTTCTTCCTCCTCCTATTCCTTCTCCCTCCTCCTTCTCCCTCCTCCTGCTCCTCCTATTCCTTCTCCCTCCTCCTCATCCTCCTCCTCCTTCCTCCTCCCTCCTCCTTCTCGCTCCTCTTTCTCCCTCCTCCTCTTTCTCCCTCCTCCTTCTCCTACTCCATCCTCCTCCTCATCTTCCCTCCACCTTCTCCTACGTCTCCTCCTTCTCCGTCTCCTCCTCCTATTCCTTCATCATCATCCTCCTCTGCCTCCACCTCTTTCTCCTTCTCCCTTCTCCCTCCTCCTGCTCCTCCTATACCTTCTCCCTCCTCCTGCTCCTCCTATACCTTCTCCCTCCTCCTCCTCCTCCGCCTCCACCTCCCCTTTCTCCTTCTTCCTCCTCCTATTCCTTCTCCCTCCTCCCTCTCCCTCCTCCTCCTCCACTTTCTCCTTCTCCCTCCTCCTCCTCCTCCTTCTCCCTCCTCCTGCTCCTCCTATACCTTCTCCCCCCTTCTCCCTCCTCCTCCTCCCTCCTCCTGCTCCTCCTATACCTTCTCCCTCCTTCTCCCTCCTCCTGCTCCTCCTATACCTTCTCCCTCCTCCTGCTCCTCCTATACCTTCTCCCTCCTCCTCCGCCTCCACCTCCCCTTTCTCCTTCTTCCTCCTCCTATTCCTTCTCCCTCCTCCCTCTCCCTCCTCCTCCTCCGCCTCCACTTTCTCCTTCTTCCTCCTCCTATTCCTTCTCCCTCCTCCTCCTCCTCCTTCTCCCTCCTCCTGCTCCTCCTATACCTTCTCCCTCCTTCTCCCTCCTCCTGCTCCTCCTATACCTTCTCCCTCCTCCTCCTCCCTCCTCCTGCTCCTCCTATACCTTCTCCCTCCTTCTCCCTCCTCCTGCTCCTCCTATACCTTCTCCCTCCTCCTCCTCCTCCGCCTCCACCTCCCCTTTCTCCTTCTTCCTCCTCCTATTCCTTCTCCCTCCTCCTTCTCCCTCCGCCTCCACCTCCTCTTTCTCCTTCTTCCTCCTCCTATTCCTTCTCCCTCCTCCTCCTCCGCCTCCACCTCCCCTTTCTCCTTCTTCCTCCTCCTATTCCTTCTCCCTCCTCCTTCTCCCTCCTCCTCCTCCGCCTCCACCTCCTCCTATTCCTTCTTCCTCCTCCTATTCCTTCTTCCTCCTCCTATTCCTTCTCCCTCCTCCTCGTCCTCCTCCTCCTTCCTCCTCCCTCCTCCTTCTCGCTCCTCTTTCTCCCTCCTCCTTCTCCTACTCCATCCTCCTCCTCATCTTCCCTCCACCTTCTCCTACGTCTCCTCCTTCTCCGTCTCCTCCTCCTATTCCTTCATCATCATCCTCCTCTGCCTCCACCTCCTCTTTCTCCTTCTCCCTTCTCCCTCCTCCTGCTCCTCCTATACCTCTCCCTCCTCCTGCTCCTCCTATACCTTCTCCCTCCTTCTCCCTCCTCCTGCTCCTCCTATACCTTCTCCCTCCTCCTGCTCCTCCTATACCTTCTCCCTCCTCCTCCTCCTCCGCCTCCACCTCCCCTTTCTCCTTCTTCCTCCTCCTATTCCTTCTCCCTCCTCCCTCTCCCTCCTCCTCCTCCTCCGCCTCCACTTTCTCCTTCTTCCTCCTCCTATTCCTTCTCCCTCCTCCTCCTCCTCCTTCTCCCTCCTCCTGCTCCTCCTATACCTTCTCCCTCCTTCTCCCTCCTCCTGCTCCTCCTATACCTTCTCCCTCCTCCTCCTCCCTCCTCCTGCTCCTCCTATACCTTCTCCCTCCTCCTCCTCCTCCGCCTCCACCTCCCCTTTCTCCTTCTTCCTCCTCCTATTCCTTCTCCCTCCTCCTTCTCCCTCCGCCTCCACCTCCTCTTTCTCCTTCTTCCTCCTCCTATTCCTTCTCCCTCCTCCTCCTCCGCCTCCACCTCCCCTTTCTCCTTCTTCCTCCTCCTATTCCTTCTCCTCCTCCTTCTCCCTCCTCCTCCTCCGCCTCCACCTCCTCTTTCTCCTTCTTCCTCCTCCTATTCCTTCTCCCTCCTCCTCCTCCGCCTCCTCTTTCTCCTTCTTCCTCCTCCTATTCCTTCTCCCTCCTCCTGCTCCTCCTATTCCTTCTCCCTCCTCCTCGTCCTCCTCCTCCTTCCTCCTCCCTCCTCCTTCTCGCTCCTCTTTCTCCCTCCTCCTCCTCTTTCTCCCTCCTCTTCCTCCATCTCCCCCTCCTCCTCCCTCCTCCTATTCATTCTTCTTCCTCCTCCTTCTCCATGCTCCATCTCCTCTTTCTCCTTCTCCTCCTTCTCCCTCCTCCTCCCTCTCCCTCCTCCTCCTCCTCTTATCCCAACCACCTTCTCCTACGTCTCCTCCTCCTTCTCCCTCCTCCTCCCTCTCCTCCTCCTTCTCCATCCTCCTCTTTCTCCTTCTCCCTTCTCCCTCCTCCTGCTCCTCCTATACCTTCTCCCTCCTTCTCCCTCCTCCTGCTCCTCCTATACCTTCTCCCTCCTCCTTCTCCATCCTCCTCTTCTCCCAACCACCTTCTCCTACGTCTCCTCCTCCTCCGCCATCCTCCTCCTCTTCTCCCAACCCCCTCCTCCCTCTCCTCTTTCTCCTCCTCCTGCTCCTTCTCCTCCTCCTTCTCCCTCCTCCTCCCTCTCCCTCCTCCTATTCCTTCTCCCTCCTCCTCCTTCTCCCTCCTCCTATTCCTTCTCCTCCTCCTCCCTCTCCCTCCTCCTCCTCCTTCTCCTCCTCCTCTGTATCTTCCTCCTCCTGTTTCTTCTCCCCCTTCTCGTTCTCCTCCTCCTCTTCTCCCAACCACCTCCTCCTTCTCCCTCCTCCTATTCCTTCTCCTCCTCCTCCCTCTCCCTCCTCCTCCTCCTTCTCCTCCTCCTCTGTATCTTCCTCCTCCTGTTTCTTCTCCCCCTTCTCGTTCTCCTCCTCCTCTTCTCCCAACCACCTTCTCCCTCCTCCTCCATCTCCCTCCTCCTCCTCCTCCTCCTCCTCCCTCCTTGGCCTAATCTTGGCCCCCGAGGGACTCCGGGGGTCAGATCTGCAGTGTTAACTGATACAGATGTTACTCAATCCAGCTCAAGGCATTTTTAGAGAAGTTACATTTTGAGAGCTTGGGAAGAAGAACAGAATGATTTACTGAGGTCCAAAAACACCACCCTACAACTCCACCCTGATGGAGAAAGAATTCGATTTTCTCAATAAAGAGGCATGTAGCCATTTGGGTGGAGTGCATGGATCTGAAGCCAAACTGCATGGCGTGGAGAGAGGCGGAGCTGCTGGTTAGGTGATGGACAATCTGCTGCGCCACCCATTTTTCTGCCATTTTGGAAATGGGTGGAGGAATGCTCATTGGACGGTGGTTATGCAGAGAAGCCGAGTCACCGGATTTAAAGACGGGGAACAAGAGCAGATTTTAGGCCTTTGGAAAGTGAAAGATGAATGATTGAGGCAATAGGAGGGGCGAGAGCTGAACCTCGATCTTTGAGCCTGGTGGGGTCCCTCTGGTGGGGTCCTTCTGGAGGGTCCTTCTGGTGGGGTCCTTCTGGTGGGTCCTTCTGGTGGGGTCCTTCTGGTGGGGTCCCTTCTGGTGGGGTCCCTCTGGTGGGTCCTTCTGGAGGGTCCTTCTGGTGGGGTCCCTTCTGGTGGGGTCCTTCTGGTGGGGTCCTTCTGGAGGGTCCTTCTGGTGGGGTCCTTCTGGTGGGGTCCCTTCTGGTGGGGTCCCTCTGGTGGGTCCTTCTGGAGGGTCCTTCTGGTGGGGTCCCTTCTGGTGGGGTCCCTCTGGTGGGGTCCTTCTGGTGGGGTCCTTCTGGAGGGTCCTTCTGGTGGGGTCCCTCTGGTGGGGTCCCTTCTGGTGGGGTCCCTCTGGGTGGGGTCCCTCTGGGTGGGGTCCCTCTGGTGGGGTCCTTCTGGTGGGGTCCTTCTGGTGGGGTCCCTCTGGTGGGGTCCCTTCTGGTGGGGTCCCTTCTGGTGGGGTCCTTCTGGTGGGGTCCTTCTGGTGGGGTCCCTCTGGTGGGGTCCCTCTGGTGGGGTCCTTCTGGTGGGGTCCTTCTGGTGGGGTCCCTCTGGTGGGGTCCTTCTGGTGGGGTCCCTCTGGTGGGGTCCTTCTGGTGGGGTCCTTCTGGTGGGGTCCCTCTGGTGGGAGCTTTAGATTTTCTGATTTCTTTCACTATTTCTCTGTCGT
Organism: Lipophrys pholis; assembly: GCF_963383615.2. Classification (NCBI taxonomy): domain Eukaryota; kingdom Metazoa; phylum Chordata; class Actinopteri; order Blenniiformes; family Blenniidae; genus Lipophrys; species Lipophrys pholis. The sequence goes on along the minus strand of NC_137630.1, from coordinate 540,170 downwards.
GTCCTAATTTGACTGACAGCTTCAGAGTGACCTCCTTTCATGAGTTTCACAAGAAGTTTGTTTAACCAAGGAACACACACACACACACACACACACACACACACACACACACACACACACACACACACACACACACACACACACACACACACACACACACACACACACACACACACACACACACACACACACACACACACACACACACACACACACACACACACACACACAGAGGACAGCGCCACCATGTGGCTGCTGACAGAATAAACAGAGAAATGAAAGTTGGGCCAAAGGTTGTTTTGTATTGATTTATTAACTTCAGTTGCTCTTTAACCAACTGTTGACCTGAAGTGGCTGAAACGATGGTTTGTCTTTATCCAACGGTTCCATTCAGTTTTGGGTCAAAGGTCAAAGGTCAAGGTGACGGAAACTTGGTTTGTGTCTATCTGACCACGTAAGGATGAAAATACAGGTACTTCTCAAAAAATTAGCATATTGTGATAAAGTTCATTATTTTCCATAATGTAATGATAAAAATTAGACTTTCATATATTTTAGATTCATTACACACAACTGAAGTAGTTCAAGCCTTTTATTGATTTAATATAGATGATTTTGGCAAAAAAGTAAAGAAAAACCAAAAATCCCCATCTCAAAAAATTAGCATATCATGAACAGGTACTGAGATATTAACCTAATCATCTGGAGCACCACACCCACCCTTCAATCAACAAATTAACTCTAAACACCTGCAAAAGATTCCTGAGGCTTTTAAAACCTCCCAGCTGTTTCATTACTCAAAACCGCAATCATGGTGAGACTGCCGACCTGACTGCTGTCCAGAAGGCCATCATTGACACCCTCAAGCAAGAGGGTAAGACACAAAAAGACATTTCTGAGCGAATAGGCTGTTCCCAGAGTGCTGTATCAAGGCACCTCAGTGGGAAGTCTGGGGGAAGGGAAAAGTGGGGCAGAAAACGCTGCACAACCAGTAGAGGTGACCGGACCCTGAGGAAGACTGGGGAGAAGGACCGATTCCAGACCTTGGGGGACCTGCGGAAGCAGTGGACTGAGTCTGGAGTGGAAACATCCAGAGCCACCGTGCACAGGGGTGTGCAGGAAATGGGCTACAGGTGCCGCATTCCCCAGGTCAAGCCACTTTAGAACAAGAAACAGCGGCAGCAGCGCCTGACCTGGGCTACAGAGAAGCAGCACTGGACTGTTGCTCAGTGGTCCAAAGTACTTTGTTCGGATGAAAGCAAATTTTGCATGTCATTCGGAAATAAAGGTTCCAGAGTCTGGAGGAAGACTGGGGAGAAGGACATGCCAAGATGCCTGAAGTCCAGTGTCAAGTACCCACAGTCAGTGATGGTTTGGGGTGCCATGTCAGCTGCTGGTGTTGGTCCACTTGGTTTATCAAGGGCAGGGTCAATGCAGCGAGCTATCAGGAGATTCTGGAGCACTTCATGCTTCCATCTGCTGAAAAGCTTTATGGCGATGAAGATTTCCTTTTTCAGCATGACCTGGCACCTGCTCACAGTGCCAAAACCACTGGCAAATGGTTTACTGACCATGGTATTACTGTGCTTGATTGGCCCGCCAACTCTCCTGACCTGAACCCCATTGAGAATATGTGGGATATTGTGAAGAGGAAGTTGAGAGGCACCAGACCCAACACTGTGGATGAGCTTAAGGCCGCTATCAAAGCATCCTGGGCCTCCAGAACACCTGAGCAGTGCCACCGGCTGATTGGCTCCATGCCACGCCGCATTGAAGCAGTCATTTCTGCAAAAGGATTCCCGACCAAGTATTGAATGCATAACTGAACATAATTATTTGAAGGTTGACTTTTTTTTGTATTAAAAACACTTTTCTTTTATTGGTCAGATGAAATATGCTCATTGTTTGAGATGGGGATTTTTGGTTTTTCTTTACTTTTTTGCCAAAATCATCTATATTAAATCAATAAAAGGCTTGAACTACTTCAGTTGTGTGTAATGAATCTAAAATATATGAAAGTCAAATTTTTATCATTACATTATGGAAAATAATGAACTTTATCACAATATGCTAATTTTTTGAGAAGTACCTGTACCACCCTGACCCATGGCCTCCACCTGCTCACCAGGGTAGTGACATCACAGCATCGTGTCGAGTCCTGGGCTGTGGAACCCTGCTGGAGGGAACCCTGCTGGAGGGAACCCTGCTGGAGGGAACCCTGCTGGAGGGAACCCTGCTGGAGGGAACCCTGCTGGAGGGAACCCTGCTGGGTTAAAAGAGGAAACAGCAGAACTTCTCTACTTCTTTATTTCCAGTGATGCAACAACAAGCTACACTTCAGTTTATAAAGATTCTTATTTACATTGTTCAAGTGCAGCTGGACTGATTCCAGCAGAGGGACGCTACTGGACTGGGATGTTCAGTGGACCTGAAAGACTTCCTGTCAAACAGCCAATGGTTGCAGAGCGGCTCCGGGGCGGCGCCAGTCCTCAGCTGCGCTAAACATTTGGTCAGAAGAGGAGCAGAAGAGGAGCAGTGGAGGTTTGTAGAAGCACAGCAGGCCAGCTGCTGCTCCTTGTCCCGTCAGTCTGCTGAAGGCCTCCTGCTCTCACCTGCTCTCACCTGCTCTCACCTGCTACGACTGTCGTCTGTCTGGCTCCGCCTCCAGCTCCGCCTCCAGGTCCGGGGACTAGTTGACACGGATACCAGAGATGAAGGGCAGCCCAGTGGGAACCTTCTTTTTGTACTCCACGTAGTCCTCAGTAAAGAAATGGATGAGCGAGAGCTCCTCCTCTTCTATCCGCTCCCTGAAGAAGCGCCAGCTGGCGATGGTGTAGCCCAGGATGCACACCGGGTTCACCAGCAGCACCTGCAGCACAGAGCAACGCCATCGTGAGCACCACCCCACCGTGAGCACCACCCCATCGTGAGCACCACCCCACCGTGAGCACCACCCTACAGTGAGCACGACCCTACAGTGAGCACCACCCTACAGTGAGCACCACCCCACAGTGAGCACGACTCTACAGTGAGCACCACCCCACAGTGAGCACCACCCTACAGTGAGCACCACCCCACCGTGAGCACCACCCCACAGTGAGCACCACCCCACAGTGAGCACCACCCCAGTGTGAGCACCACCCCAGTGTGAGCACCACCCCACCGTGAGCACCACCCTACAGTGAGCACCACCCTACAGTGAGCACGACCCCACAGTGAGCACCACCCCAGTGTGAGCACCACCCCACAGTGAGCACCACCCCACAGTGAGCACGACCCTACAGTGAGCACCACCCCACAGTGAGCACCACCCCAGTGTGAGCACCACCCCACAGTGAGCACCACCCCAGTGTGAGCACCACCCTACAGTGAGCACCACCCCACCGTGAGCACCACCCTACAGTGAGCACCACCCCACCGTGAGCACCACCCTACAGTGAGCACGACCCCACAGTGAGCACCACCCCAGTGTGAGCACCACCCCACCGTGAGCACCACCCCACAGTGAGCACCACCCCACCGTGAGCACCACCCTACAGTGAGCACCACCCCACCGTGAGCACCACCCCACCGTGAGCACGACCCTACAGTGAGCACCACCCCACAGTGAGCACCACCCCACAGTGAGCACCACCCCACCGTGAGCACCACCCCACCGTGAGCACCACCCTACAGTGAGCACGACCCTACAGTGAGCACCACCCTACAGTGAGCATGACCCTACAGTGAGCACCACCCCAGTGTGAGCACCACCCCACAGTGAGCACCACCCTACAGTGAGCACCACCCCAGTGTGAGCACCACCCCACCGTGAGCACCACCCTACAGTGAGCATCACCCCACCGTGAGCACCACCCTACAGTGAGCACCACCCCAGTGTGAGCACCACCCCACCGTGAGCACCACCCTACAGTGAGCATCACCCCACCGTGAGCACCACCCTACAGTGAGCACCACCCCAGTGTGAGCACCACCCTACAGTGAGCATGACCCTACAGTGAGCACCACCCCACAGTGAGCATGACCCTACAGTGAGCACCACCCTACAGTGAGCACCACCCCACAGTGAGCAAAACACCGTTGGCCCTGAATGTCATCAGGAGCTCAAGGTGCATCCATCTGATGACAACATACCAGGCCATGAATTTGGCCAGTGAGAGGAGGAGGAACATTCCCTCACCATAGAGGAGGAGGAACATTCCCTCTCCATGGAGGAGGAACATTCCCTCACCATAGAGGAGGAACATTCCCTCACCATGGAGGAGGAACATTCCCTCACCATAGAGGAGGAACATTCCCTCACCATAGAGGAGGAACATTCCCTCACCATAGAGGAGGAACATTCCCTCACCATAGAGGAGGAACATTCCCTCACCATGGAGGAGGAACATTCCCTCACCATAGAGGAGGAACATTCCCTCACCATAGAGGAGGAACATTCCCTCACCATAGAGGAGGAGGAACATTCCCTCACCATAGAGGAGGAACATTCCCTCACCATGGAGGAGGAACATTCCCTCACCATAGAGGAGGAACATTCCCTCTCCATGGAGGAGGAACATTCCCTCACCATAGAGGAGGAACATTCCCTCACCATAGAGGAGGAACATTCCCTCACCATGGAGGAGGAACATTCCCTCACCATAGAGGAGGAACATTCCCTCACCATAGAGGAGGAACATTCCCTCACCATGGAGGAGGAACATTCCCTCACCATAGAGGAGGAACATTCCCTCACCATGGAGGAGGAACATTCCCTCACCATAGAGGAGGAGGAACATTCCCTCACCATGGAGGAGGAGGAACATTCCCTCACTATGGAGGAGGAACATTCCCTCACCATAGAGGAGGAGGAACATTCCCTCACCATGGAGGAGGAACATTCCCTCACCATAGAGGAGGAACATTCCCTCACCATGGAGGAGGAGGAACATTCCCTCACCATGGAGGAGGAGGAACATTCCCTCACCATAGAGGAGGAGGAACATTCCCTCACCATAGAGGAGGAGGAACATTCCCTCACCATAGAGGAGGAGGAACATTCCCTCACCATAGAGGAGGAACATTCCCTCACCATAGAGGAGGAACATTCCCTCACCATGGAGGAGGAGGAACATTCCCTCACCATGGAGGAGGAACATTCCCTCACCATAGAGGAGGAGGAACATTCCCTCACCATAGAGGAGGAGGAACATTCCCTCACCATAGAGGAGGAGGAACATTCCCTCACCATAGAGGAGGAACATTCCCTCACCATAGAGGAGGAGGAACATTCCCTCACCATGGAGGAGGAGGAACATTCCCTCACCATGGAGGAGGAGGAACATTCCCTCACTATGGAGGAGGAACATTCCCTCACCATAGAGGAGGAGGAACATTCCCTCACCATGGAGGAGGAACATTCCCTCACCATAGAGGAGGAACATTCCCTCACCATGGAGGAGGAGGAACATTCCCTCACCATGGAGGAGGAACATTCCCTCACCATAGAGGAGGAGGAACATTCCCTCACCATAGAGGAGGAGGAACATTCCCTCACCATGGAGGAGGAGGAACATTCCCTCACTATGGAGGAGGAACATTCCCTCACCATAGAGGAGGAGGAACATTCCCTCACCATAGAGGAGGAGGAACATTCCCTCACCATAGAGGAGGAGGAACATTCCCTCACCATAGAGGAGGAGGAACATTCCCTCACCATAGAGGAGGAGGAACATTCCCTCACCATAGAGGAGGAGGAACATTCCCTCACCATGGAGGAGGAGGAACATTCCCTCACCATGGAGGAGGAACATTCCCTCACCATGGAGGAGGAGGAACATTCCCTCACTATGGAGGAGGAGGAACATTCCCTCACCATGGAGGAGGAGGAACATTCCCTCACTATAGAGGAGGAACATTCCCTCACCATAGAGGAGGAGGAACATTCCCTCACTATGGAGGAGGAACATTCCCTCATTATGGAGGAGGAACATTCCCTCACCATGGAGGAGGAGGAACATTCCCTCACCATGGAGGAGGAGGAACATTCCCTCACCATGGAGGAGGAACATTCCCTCACCATGGAGGAGGAGGAACATTCCCTCACCATGGAGGAGGAGGAACATTCCCTCACTATAGAGGAGGAACATTCCCTCACCATGGAGGAGGAGGAACATTCCCTCACTATAGAGGAGGAGGAACATTCCCTCACCATGGAGGAGGAGGAACATTCCCTCACCATGGAGGAGGAACATTCCCTCACCATGGAGGAGGAGGAACATTCCCTCACTATAGAGGAGGAGGAACATTCCCTCACCATGGAGGAGGAGGAACATTCCCTCACCATGGAGGAGGAACATTCCCTCACCATGGAGGAGGAGGAACATTCCCTCACCATGGAGGAGGAGGAACATTCCCTCACTATAGAGGAGGAGGAACATTCCCTCACCATGGAGGAGGAGGAACATTCCCTCACCATGGAGGAGGAACATTCCCTCACCATGGAGGAGGAGGAACATTCCCTCACTATGGAGGAGGAGGAACATTCCCTCACCATGGAGGAGGAGGAACATTCCCTCACTATAGAGGAGGAACATTCCCTCACCATAGAGGAGGAGGAACATTCCCTCACTATGGAGGAGGAACATTCCCTCATTATGGAGGAGGAACATTCCCTCACTATGGAGGAGGAACATTCCCTCACTATGGAGGAGGAACATTCCCTCACCATGGAGGAGGAACATTCCCTCACCATAGAGGAGGAGGAACATTCCCTCATTATGGAGGAGGAACATTCCCTCACCATGGAGGAGGAACATTCCCTCACTATGGAGGAGGAACATTCCCTCACCATAGAGGAGGAACATTCCCTCACCATAGAGGAGGAACATTCCCTCACCATAGAGGAGGAGGAACATTCCCTCACCATAGAGGAGGAGGAACATTCCCTCACCATGGAGGAGGAGGAACATTCCCTCACCATAGAGGAGGAGGAACATTCCCTCACCATGGAGGAGGAGGAACATTCCCTCACCATAGAGGAGGAGGAACATTCCCTCACCATGGAGGAGGAGGAACATTCCCTCACCATGGAGGAGGAACAGTCCCTCACCATGGAGGAGGAAGAACAGTCCCTCACCATGGAGGAGGAACATTCCCTCACCATAGAGGAGGAGGAACATTCCCTCACCATGGAGGAGGAACATTCCCTCACCATAGAGGAGGAACATTCCCTCACCATAGAGGAGGAGGAACATTCCCTCATTATGGAGGAGGAGGAACATTCCCTCACCATAGAGGAGGAGGAACATTCCCTCACCATGGAGGAGGAACATTCCCTCACTATGGAGGAGGAACATTCCCTCACCATAGAGGAGGAACATTCCCTCACCATAGAGGAGGAGGAACATTCCCTCACCATAGAGGAGGAGGAACATTCCCTCACCATAGAGGAGGAGGAACATTCCCTCACCATGGAGGAGGAGGAACATTCCCTCACAATAGAGGAGGAGGAACATTCCCTCACCATAGAGGAGGAGGAACATTCCCTCACCATGGAGGAGGAACATTCCCTCACCATAGAGGAGGAGGAACATTCCCTCACCATAGAGGAGGAGGAACAGTCCCTCACCATAGAGGAGGAGGAACATTCCCTCACCATAGAGGAGGAGGAACAGTCCCTCACCATGGAGGAGGAACATTCCCTCACCATAGAGGAGGAGGAACATTCCCTCACCATAGAGGAGGAGGAACATTCCCTCACCATAGAGGAGGAGGAACAGCTGCTCACTGGCACCCCTGCTGGACACTACCTGAACTTAGTGACAGAAACAACTGGTTGTTGTTTTGAGGTTTGAGCTTGGTGTGGTAGAAGGAGTTCATCTTTGTTCATGGATGCAGAGAGGCGGAGCCAGTGAGGTTACCTGTGTTCCTATGCTCCAGTAGAACCAGCCCACGTAGGACGGGTGTCTGCAGTAGGAGTAGACGCCGCTGGTGACCAGCACGTGGCTCTGGGCCTTCTCGTTCTGCACGATGTGGTTGAAGTTGGAGCCAGCGGTCAACATGGCTGCTTTCCTCAGGGCCTCACCGCACATCACCATGAGCAGCCCCACAACACTCAGCCAGGTCAGCTGCTTCAGCTCTGACACACACAGGAAGTAGAGACAGGAAGCAGTGAGAGGAGGGACAGACAGGAAGCAGTGAGAGGAGGGAGAGACAGGAAGCAATGAGAGGAGGGACAGACAGGAAGCAGTGAGAGGAGGGAGAGACAGGAAGCAGTGAGAGGAGGGAGAGACAGGAAGCAATGAGAGGAAGTAGAGACAGGAAGCAGTGAGAGGAAGTAGAGACAGGAAGCAGTGAGAGGAGGGAGAGACAGGAAGCAATGAGAGGAAGTAGAGACAGGAAGCAGTGAGAGGAAGTAGAGACAGGAAGCAATGAGAGGAAGTAGAGACAGGAAGCAGTGAGAGGAAGTAGAGACAGGAAGCAGTGAGAGGAGGGACAGACAGGAAGCAGTGAGAGGAGGGACAGACAGGAAGCAGTGAGAGGAGGGAGAGACAGGAAGCAATGAGAGGAAGTAGAGACAGGAAGCAGTGAGAGGAAGTAGAGACAGGAAGCAGTGAGAGGAAGTAGAGACAGGAAGCAGTGAGAGGAGGGAGAGACAGGAAGCAGTGAGAGGAGGGAGAGACAGGAAGCAGTGAGAGGAGGGAGAGACAGGAAGCAGTGAGAGGAAGTAGAGACAGGAAGCAGTGAGGAGGGAGAGACAGGAAGCAGTGAGAGGAGGGAGAGACAGGAAGCAGTGAGAGGAAGTAGAGACAGGAAGCAGTGAGGAGGGAGAGACAGGAAGCAGTGAGGAGGGAGCGACAGGAAGTAGAGACAGGAAGCACAGACAGGAAGCAGTGAGAGGAGGGAGAGACAGGAAGCAGTGAGAGGAAGTAGAGACAGGAAGCAGTGAGGAGGGAGCGACAGGAAGTAGAGACAGGAAGCACAGACAGGGAGCAGTGAGAGGAGGGAGAGACAGGAAGCAGTGAGAGGAAGTAGAGACAGGAAGCAGTGAGGAGGGAGAGACAGGAAGCAGTGAGGAAGTAGAGACAGGAAGCAGTGAGAGGAAGTAGAGACAGGAAGCAGTGAGGAGGGAGAGACAGGAAGCAGTGAGAGGAAGTAGAGACAGGAAGCAGTGAGGAGGGAGAGACAGGAAGCAGTGAGAGGAAGCAGAGGAAAGCGAAGCCAGATGTTCACACACGTTGACTTGAACACAGTTCAAGAAGGAAGAACACTGGAAGGAAACTAATGTGACTTATTGATCAGCACCACCTTCATTCACATGTTAGACATTGAAAGTTGACGGCGGAGACACGTTGCACTGGTTCTGTCTGAATGTTCCAGGAAATGAAACGCAGGCAGGAAGTAGGCCTGACGAGTCCTGACGACTGACATGTTGTCCACTGTGGCATCGAAGGCGGGGCAACGAAGGTACACCAACCACATGATGCAACGGTTTGGATAGGACCCTGCTCCTGAACTCCCAGACCTGATCAGACCAGAACACTGTGGGGTTCCTTCCTCTTCAGGATGAAGCTCATCTGGATGTTCAGAGGAGGTTCCCTCTGGATCAGGAGGAACGTTAGCGCCTCCTGCTGGCGTTACATGATGGAGAAGAAGCAGTTTGATGTGCTCGGATATTTTCCCCAACAATAGAAATGTCCTGACAGAGACTCAAGGATCAGCAGGTTCTGCGTCATGATGAGACATGTTGATAGAGATGATCATCATCAGCTGTTTGTCCTTCACACACTGAGGAGGGGGAGACTGAGGATGAGGATGATGAGAGGACATGCAACAGGCACAGACTCACCTGGAAAGGTGAGCTTCTCCACGGTGAACTCCAGCCATGACGACAGCGCAGCCAGAGTGTACTCCACGCTGTGGTTGAGCAGGAAGGAGTCCAGCGACAGGGAGCGAGGGTTGATGAAGGCCGTCACCAGATACTCAGAGTAATGGAAGAAGGACAGAGAGCACATGTACCTGAGGACCAGAGAGGCTTCATGAGGCAAGACAACTAGAAGACGGCAGCTGTGGAGGAGCCTGGAGGACGTACCAGCCGAAGTGGGTCCAGTCGCTCCCAGAGAAGCTGAGAATCAGACCACAACCGAAGGTGACTCCCAGGAAACAGGCTCGCACTGCAACCTGGGAAGACAGGACACTGGTGGGTCGCCTGCCAGTAGTGCCACAGTAACCTTGAAAAAGTAATGCGATTACTGACTACTAGTTACTTCTTTAAAAAGTAACTTATTTGACTGATTACTTGTTTTTAAAAGTAACTAACTTAGATTACAAGTAACTTTTTAGTTACTTTCAGCACCTGCCGGGAAAAAAGAATTACAACCAGTTTACCAAAAACTCAGTTCTGATCACTGCCTGGCCTGATGTTTACACATCTGGAACCTTTGACCTACAGTCTTTCTTGTAATTATATCTGGTTCAGTTTTATGAGCAGATTTTTACTATTACTGGTATTTATGTCCCTGGAGACGCAGCTGTAGTCTGTTGTTGCACTATTTGTCTATATATTTGCACTGCCTGTTCTATGTGACCTTTAATTGCCCGCCGGAGACAAAAAGTCTTTCATGGATTGATTAATTAAAAAATCTGGGGGCTGCTTGTAAAGTGAAGCTTTACTGATGACGTGAGTTAGTTCCGTTTTTTTGTGTCACCTGATCGCACCGTTAGAGAGAGTTGGCCTGTGATTGGCTGAGAGTGGAGAAGGGGGCGGGTCAGGTGAGCGTGCAGAGACAGTGTGTGTGTTCAGTTTAATAATAAAGAGGCTTTACAGACAAAAACCTCGTCCTGCTGGACGCTACAATAGGAACACACAGTGACTTGGGGAAGTAACTAATCTGATTCCTGGTTTGAAAGAGTAACGCGTTGCATTACTAGTTACTGAAAAAAGTGGTCATAACAGACGTTACCTATGAACGCGTTACCGGCATCACTGTGGCCTGCACAGCCAGTCAAAACAATCGACCTAAAGTCAATAAAACAATCGACCTACAACAATCAAACAATGGACCTAAAGTCAATAAAACAATCGATCTACAACAATCAAACAATGGACCTAAAGTCAATAAAACAATCGACCTACAACAATCAAACAATGGACCTAAAGTCAATAAAACAATCGACCTAAAGTCAATAAAACAATCGACCTACAACAATAAAACAATCGACCTACAACAATCGACCTAAAGTCAATAAAACAATCGACCTACAACAATCGACCTAAAGTCAATAAAACAATCGACCTAAAGTCAATAAAACAATCGACCTACAACAATCGACCTAAAGTCAATAAAACAATCGACCTAAAGTCAATAAAACAATCGACCTACAACAATCGACCTAAAGTCAATAAAACAATCGATCTACAACAATCGACCTAAAGTCAATAAAACAATCGACCCACAACAATCGACCTCAAGTCAATAAAACAGTCGACCTACAACAAGCAAACAATCGACCTACAACAAACAATCGACCTACAACCATCAAACAATTGGCCTACAACAATCGACCTAAAGTCAATAAAACAATCGACCCACAACAATCGACCTAAAGTCAATAAAACAATCGACCCAAAGTCAATAAAACAATCAACCTACAACAATCAATTGACCTACAACAATCGACCTAAAGTCAATAAAACAGTCGACCTACAACAATCGACCTAAAGTCAATAAAACAATCGACCTAAAGTCAATAAAACAATCGACCTACAACAATAAAACAGTCGACCTACAACAATCGACCTAAAGTCAATAAAACAATCGACCCACAACAATCGACCTAAAGTCAATAAAACAATCAACCTACAACAATCGACCTAAAGTCAATAAAACAATCGACCTACAACAATCAAACAATCGACCTAAAACAATCAATTGACCTACAACAATCGACCTAAAGTCAATCAAACAATCGACCTACAACAATAAAACAATCGACCCACAACAATCGACCTCAAGTCAATAAAACAATTGACCTACAACAATCAAACAATCGACTTACAACAATCGACCTAAAGTCAATAAAACAGTCGACCTGGAACAATCGACCTAAAGTCAATAAAACAATCGACCTACAACAATAAAACAATCGACCTACAACAATCAAACAATGGACCTAAAGTCAATAAAACAATCGACCTACAACAATCAAACAATCGACCTACAACAATGGACCTAAAGTCAATAAAACAATCGACCTACAACAATCAAACAATGGACCTAAAGTCAATAAAACAATCGACCTACAACAATCAAACAATCGACCTAAAGTCATAAAAACAATCGACCTACAACAATAAAACAATCGACCTACAACAATCGACCTAAAGTCAATAAAACAATCGACCTAAAGTCAATAAAACAATCGACCTACAACAATCAAACAATCGACCTACAACAATCGACCTAAAGTCAATAAAACAATCGACCTAAAGTCAATAAAACAATCGACCTACAACAATCGACTTAAAGTCAATAAAACAATCGACCTACAAATATCAAAAAATCGACCTACAACAATCGACCTAAAGTCAATAAAACAATCGACCTAAAGTCAATAAAACAATCGACCTACAACAATCAAACAATGGACCTAAAGTCAATAAAACAATCGACCTAAAGTCAATAAAACAATCGACCTACAACAATCGACCTAAAGTCAATTAAACAATCGACCTACAACAATCGACCTAAAGTCAATTAAACAATCGACCTAAAGTCAATAAAACAATCGACCTACAACAATCGACCTAAAGTCAATAAAACAATCGACCTACAACAATCGACCTAAAGTCAATAAAACAATCGACCTAAAGTCAATAAAACAATCGACCTACAACAATCGACCTAAAGTCAATAAAACAATCGACCTACAACAATCGACCTAAAGTCAATAAAACAGTCGACCTACAACAATCGACCTAAAGTCAATAAAACAATCGACCTACAAATATCAAACAATCGACCTACAACAATCGACCTAAAGTCAATAAAACAGTCGACCTACAACAATCGACCTAAAGTCAATAAAACAATCGACCTACAACATCGACCTAAACTCAATAAAACAGTCGACCTACAACAATCGACCTAAAGTCAATAAAACAATCGACCTACAACAATCGACCTAAAGTCAATAAAACAGTCGACCTACAACAATCGACCTAAAGTCAATAAAACAATCGACCTACAACAATCGACCTAAAGTCAATAAAACAATCGACCTACAAATATCAAACAATCGACCTACAACAATCGACCTAAACTCAATAAAACAGTCGACCTACAACAATCGACCTAAAGTCAATAAAACAATCGACCTACAACAATCGACCTAAAGTCAATAAAACAATCGACCTACAGCAATCGACTTAAAGTCAATAAAACAATCGACCTACAAATATCAAACAATCGACCTACAACAATCGACCTAAAGTCAATAAAACAATCGACCTAAAGTCAATAAAACAATCGACCTACAACAATCGACCTAAAGTCAATAAAAAGATCGACCTAAAGTCAATAAAACAATCGACCTACAACAATCGACCTAAAGTCAATTAAACAATCGACCTACAACAATCGACCTAAAGTCAATAAAACAATCGACCTAAAGTCAATAAAACAATCGACCTACAACAATCGAGCTAAAGTCAATAAAACAATCGACCTACAACAATCGACCTAAAGTCAATAAAACAATCGACCTACAACAATCGACCTAAAGTCAATAAAACAATCGACCTACAACAATCGACCTATAGTCAATAAAACAATCGACCTAAGGTCAATAAAACAGTCGACCTACAACAATCGACCTAAAGTCAATAAAACAATCGACCTAAACTCAATAAAACAATCGACCTACAGCAATCGACTTAAAGTCAATAAAACAATCGACCTACAAATATCAAACAATCGACCTACAACAATCGACCTAAAGTCAATAAAACAATCGACCTAAAGTCAATAAAACAATCGACCTACAACAATCGACCTAAAGTCAATAAAACAGTCGACCTACAACAATCGACCTAAAGTCAATAAAACAATCGACCTACAACAATCGACCTAAAGTCAATAAAACAATCGACCTACAACAATCGACCTAAAGTCAATAAAACAATCGACCTACAACAATTGACCTAAAGTCAATAAAACAGTCGACCTACAACAATCGACCTAAAGTCAATAAAACAGTCGACCTACAACAATCGACCTAAAGTCAATAAAACAGTCGACCTACAACAATTGACCTAAAGTCAATAAAACAATCGACCTACAAATATCAAACAATCGACCGACAAAAATCGACCTAAAGTCAATAAAACAATCGACCTACAAATATCAAACAATCGACCTACAACAATCGACCTAAAGTCAATAAAACAGTCGACCTACAACAATTGACCTAAAGTCAATAAAACAATCGACCTACAACAATCGACCTAAAGTCAATAAAACAATCGACCTACAACAATCGACCTAAAGTCAATAAAACAATCGACCTACAACAATCGACCTAAAGTCAATAAAACAGTCGACCTACAACAATTGACCTAAAGTCAATAAAACAATCGACCTACAAATATCAAACAATCGACCGACAACAATCGACCTAAAGTCAATAAAACAATCGACCTACAAATATCAAACAATCGACCTACAACAATCGACCTAAAGTCAATAAAACAGTCGACCTACAACAATTGACCTAAAGTCAATAAAACAATCGACCTACAACAATCGACCTAAAGTCAATAAAACAATCGACCTACAAATATCAAACAATCGACCTACAACAATCGACCTAAAGTCAATAAAACAATCGACCTAAAGTCAATAAAACAATCGACCTACAACAATCGACCTAAAGTCAATAAAACAATCGACCAAAAGTCAATAAAACAATCGACCTACAACAATCGACCTAAAGTCAATTAAACAATCGACCTACAACAATCGACCTAAAGTCAATAAAACAATCTACCTAAAGTCAATAAAACAATCGACCTACAACAATCGACCTAAAGTCAATAAAACAATCGACCTAAACTCAATAAAACAGTCGACCTACAACAATCGACCTACAAATATCAAACAGCTGACCTACAACAATCGACCTAAAGTCAATAAAACAATCGACCTACAACAATCGACCTAAAGTCAATAAAACAATCGACCTAAAGTCAATAAAACAATTGACCTACAACAATCGACCTAAAGTCAATAAAACAGTCGAAATACAACAATCGACCTAAAGTCAATAAAACAATCGACCTACAGCAATCGACTTAAAGTCAATAAAACAATCGACCTACAAATATCAAACAATCGACCTAAAGTCAATAAAACAATCGACCTAAAGTCAATAAAACAATCGACCTACAACAATCGACCTAAAGTCAATAAAACAATCGACCTAAAGTCAATAAAACAATCGACCTACAACAATCGACCTAAAGTCAATTAAACAATTGACCTACAACAATCGACCTAAAGTCAATAAAACAATCGACCTAAAGTCAATAAAACAATCGACCTACAACAATCGAGCTAAAGTCAATAAAACAGTCGACCTACAACAATCGACCTAAAGTCAATAAAACAATCGACCTACAACAATCGACCTAAAGTCAATAAAACAATCGACCTACAACAATCGACCTATAGTCAATAAAACAATCGACCTAAAGTCAATAAAACAGTCGACCTACAACAATCGACCTAAAGTCAATAAAACAATCGACCTACAAATATCAAACAGCTGACCTACAACAATCGACCTACAACAATTGACCTAAAGTCAATAAAACAGTCGAAATACAACAATCGACCTAAAGTCAATAAAACAGTCGACCTAAAGTCAATAAAACAGTCGAAATACAACAATCGACCTAAAGTCAATAAAACAATCGACCTACAACAATCGACTTAAAGTCAATAAAACAATCGACCTACAAATATCAAACAGTCGACCTACAACAATCGACCTAAAGTCAATAAAACAATCGACCTAAAGTCAATAAAACAATCGACCTACAACAATCGACCTAAAGTCAATAAAACAGTCGACCTACAACAATCGACCTAAAGTCAATAAAACAATCGACCTACAACAATCGACCTAAAGTCAATTAAACAATCGACCTACAACAATCGACCTAAAGTCAATTAAACAATCGACCTAAAGTCAATAAAACAATCGACCTACAACAATCGACCTAAAGTCAATAAAACAATCGACCTACAACAATCGACCTAAAGTCAATAAAACAATCGACCTAAAGTCAATAAAACAATCGACCTACAACAATCGACCTAAAGTCAATAAAACAATCGACCTACAACAATCGACCTAAAGTCAATAAAACAGTCGACCTACAACAATCGACCTAAAGTCAATAAAACAATCGACCTACAAATATCAAACAATCGACCTACAACAATCGACCTAAAGTCAATAAAACAGTCGACCTACAACAATCGACCTAAAGTCAATAAAACAATCGACCTACAACATCGACCTAAACTCAATAAAACAGTCGACCTACAACAATCGACCTAAAGTCAATAAAACAATCGACCTACAACAATCGACCTAAAGTCAATAAAACAGTCGACCTACAACAATCGACCTAAAGTCAATAAAACAATCGACCTACAACAATCGACCTAAAGTCAATAAAACAATCGACCTACAAATATCAAACAATCGACCTACAACAATCGACCTAAACTCAATAAAACAGTCGACCTACAACAATCGACCTAAAGTCAATAAAACAATCGACCTACAACAATCGACCTAAAGTCAATAAAACAATCGACCTACAGCAATCGACTTAAAGTCAATAAAACAATCGACCTACAAATATCAAACAATCGACCTACAACAATCGACCTAAAGTCAATAAAACAATCGACCTAAAGTCAATAAAACAATCGACCTACAACAATCGACCTAAAGTCAATAAAAAGATCGACCTAAAGTCAATAAAACAATCGACCTACAACAATCGACCTAAAGTCAATTAAACAATCGACCTACAACAATCGACCTAAAGTCAATAAAACAATCGACCTAAAGTCAATAAAACAATCGACCTACAACAATCGAGCTAAAGTCAATAAAACAATCGACCTACAACAATCGACCTAAAGTCAATAAAACAATCGACCTACAACAATCGACCTAAAGTCAATAAAACAATCGACCTACAACAATCGACCTATAGTCAATAAAACAATCGACCTAAGGTCAATAAAACAGTCGACCTACAACAATCGACCTAAAGTCAATAAAACAATCGACCTAAACTCAATAAAACAATCGACCTACAGCAATCGACTTAAAGTCAATAAAACAATCGACCTACAAATATCAAACAATCGACCTACAACAATCGACCTAAAGTCAATAAAACAATCGACCTAAAGTCAATAAAACAATCGACCTACAACAATCGACCTAAAGTCAATAAAACAGTCGACCTACAACAATCGACCTAAAGTCAATAAAACAATCGACCTACAACAATCGACCTAAAGTCAATAAAACAATCGACCTACAACAATCGACCTAAAGTCAATAAAACAATCGACCTACAACAATTGACCTAAAGTCAATAAAACAGTCGACCTACAACAATCGACCTAAAGTCAATAAAACAGTCGACCTACAACAATCGACCTAAAGTCAATAAAACAGTCGACCTACAACAATTGACCTAAAGTCAATAAAACAATCGACCTACAAATATCAAACAATCGACCGACAAAAATCGACCTAAAGTCAATAAAACAATCGACCTACAAATATCAAACAATCGACCTACAACAATCGACCTAAAGTCAATAAAACAGTCGACCTACAACAATTGACCTAAAGTCAATAAAACAATCGACCTACAACAATCGACCTAAAGTCAATAAAACAATCGACCTACAACAATCGACCTAAAGTCAATAAAACAATCGACCTACAACAATCGACCTAAAGTCAATAAAACAGTCGACCTACAACAATTGACCTAAAGTCAATAAAACAATCGACCTACAAATATCAAACAATCGACCGACAACAATCGACCTAAAGTCAATAAAACAATCGACCTACAAATATCAAACAATCGACCTACAACAATCGACCTAAAGTCAATAAAACAGTCGACCTACAACAATTGACCTAAAGTCAATAAAACAATCGACCTACAACAATCGACCTAAAGTCAATAAAACAATCGACCTACAAATATCAAACAATCGACCTACAACAATCGACCTAAAGTCAATAAAACAATCGACCTAAAGTCAATAAAACAATCGACCTACAACAATCGACCTAAAGTCAATAAAACAATCGACCAAAAGTCAATAAAACAATCGACCTACAACAATCGACCTAAAGTCAATTAAACAATCGACCTACAACAATCGACCTAAAGTCAATAAAACAATCTACCTAAAGTCAATAAAACAATCGACCTACAACAATCGACCTAAAGTCAATAAAACAATCGACCTAAACTCAATAAAACAGTCGACCTACAACAATCGACCTACAAATATCAAACAGCTGACCTACAACAATCGACCTAAAGTCAATAAAACAATCGACCTACAACAATCGACCTAAAGTCAATAAAACAATCGACCTAAAGTCAATAAAACAATTGACCTACAACAATCGACCTAAAGTCAATAAAACAGTCGAAATACAACAATCGACCTAAAGTCAATAAAACAATCGACCTACAGCAATCGACTTAAAGTCAATAAAACAATCGACCTACAAATATCAAACAATCGACCTAAAGTCAATAAAACAATCGACCTAAAGTCAATAAAACAATCGACCTACAACAATCGACCTAAAGTCAATAAAACAATCGACCTAAAGTCAATAAAACAATCGACCTACAACAATCGACCTAAAGTCAATTAAACAATTGACCTACAACAATCGACCTAAAGTCAATAAAACAATCGACCTAAAGTCAATAAAACAATCGACCTACAACAATCGAGCTAAAGTCAATAAAACAGTCGACCTACAACAATCGACCTAAAGTCAATAAAACAATCGACCTACAACAATCGACCTAAAGTCAATAAAACAATCGACCTACAACAATCGACCTATAGTCAATAAAACAATCGACCTAAAGTCAATAAAACAGTCGACCTACAACAATCGACCTAAAGTCAATAAAACAATCGACCTACAAATATCAAACAGCTGACCTACAACAATCGACCTACAACAATCGACCTAAAGTCAATAAAACAGTCGAAATACAACAATCGACCTAAAGTCAATAAAACAGTCGACCTAAAGTCAATAAAACAGTCGAAATACAACAATCGACCTAAAGTCAATAAAACAATCGACCTACAACAATCGACTTAAAGTCAATAAAACAATCGACCTACAAATATCAAACAGTCGACCTACAACAATCGACCTAAAGTCAATAAAACAATCGACCTAAAGTCAATAAAACAATCGACCTACAACAATCGACCTAAAGTCAATAAAACAATCGACCTAAAGTCAATAAAACAATCGACCTACAACAATCGACCTAAAGTCAATAAAACAATCGACCTAAAGTCAATAAAACAGTCGACCTACAACAATCGACCTAAAGTCAATAAAACAATCGACCTACAACAATCGACCTAAAGTCAATAAAACAATCGACCTAAAGTCAATAAAACAGTCGACCTACAACAATCGACCTAAAGTCAATAAAACAATCGACCTAAACTCAATAAAACAGTCGACCTACAACAATCGACCTACAAATATCAAACAGCTGACCTACAACAATCGACCTAAAGTCAATAAAACAATCGACCTACAACAATCGACCTAAAGTCAATAAAACAATCGACCTACAAATATCAAACAGCTGACCTACAACAATCGACCTAAAGTCAATAAAACAATCGACCTAAAGTCAATAAAACAGTCGACCTACAACAATCGACCTAAAGTCAATAAAACAATCGACCTACAATCGACCTAAAGTCAATAAAACAGTCGACCTACAACAATCGACCTAAAGTCAATAAAACAATCGACCTACAACAATCGACCTAAAGTCAATAAAACAATCAACCTACAACAATCGACCTAAAGTCAATAAAACAATCGACCTACAACAATTAACCTAAAGTCAATAAAACAGTCGACCTACAACAATTGACCTAAAGTCAATAAAACAGTCGACCTACAAATATCAAACAATCGACCTACAACAATCGACCTAAAGTCAATAAAACAGTCGACCTACAACAATTGACCTAAAGTCAATAAAACAATCGACCTACAACAATCGACCTAAAGTTAATAAAACAATCGACCTACAACAATCGACCTAAAGTCAATAAAACAATCGACCTACAACAATCGACCTAAAGTCAATAAAACAGTCGACCTACAACAATTGACCTAAAGTCAATAAAACAATCGACCTACAACAATCGACCTAAAGTCAATAAAACAATCGACCTACAAATATCAAACAATCGCAGGTGAGCTCAGAGCAGGTGAGCAGGTGAGCTCAGAGCAGGTGAGCAGGTGAGCTGCTTAACCCAACTACTGGACGAAAAGAACCGCACGGAAAGAACCGGATTCCTAAACCGAAAAGGTGACTGCCTTCCAGTTTCTCTGTTTTTGCTTTGTTTTAGCTGTTTTAGCTCCTATTAGCACCTGTTTAGCCATGGCTTCCCCCTCCTCTCCTCCTATTTTTTCCTGCTCCAAATGTCAGATGTTTAGCTACACCTCGACCTCAGTTACTGACACAGGGACCTGTGAAAAGTGTAGCTTTATTGTAGCACTTGAGGCGAGGCTGAGTCAGCTTGAGGAACGTCTCCTCTCTGTCGAGCTTAGGGCTAGCCCTGTAGCTAGTAAACAGCCGCCAGGTTTAGCTGGAGGGGAGCGTTCTAGCTTAGCAGCGCAGGTAGCTGCTAACTTTAACCCCCCCTCAGTGGCCCCCGAGCAGCCGGGGGAACAGGGCGGTTGGGTGACTGCCAGGGGTAAACGTAGCAGCAAGAAGTCTACCGGACACCCCCGCTACACCCCGCAGGCCTCCGTCAGTGTCTCCAATATGTTTGCCCCACTCAGCAGCACGCTGGCTGAGAAGGACACGCTGGTTATTGGCTCCTCAATAGTGAGACACGTTAACCTAGGACAACCAGCGGCCACAGTTAGCTGCCTGCCTGGGGCCAGAGCAGGCGACATTGAGTCCCAGCTAAAGCTAATGACCAAGAGTAAACGGAGATTTAAAGGGATTATAATCCACTGCGGTGGAAACGACGTTCGCCTGAAGAAGTCTGAGGTCCTCAAAGCTAACGTAGAGTCAGTGTGCACATACGCGCGGACCATTTCAGACGAAGTAGTTTTCTCTGGCCCCCTCCCAAACCTCATCAGTGACCAGATGTTTAGCCTCATCTTTTAACCGCTGGCTGTCAGGGTGGTGTCCCAGTAACTCGGTAGGCTTCATTAATAATTGGAAGTCCTTCTGGGGCAAGCCTGGTCTCATCAGGAGGGACGGCATCCATCCCACGTTGGATGGAGCGTACCTCTTATCTAGAAACATAGCTAAAAGCTTAGCTCCTCCATCCTGACGTAGCAGAGTGGGGACCAGGCAACAGAGTTAAAAGCTTAGCTCCTCCATCCTGACGTAGCAGAGTGGGGACCAGGCAACAGAGTCGCAGTCCTACACGCCTCTCTGAGTTTCCCTCTGGGCAGTCACCAACCATAGCTAACTTAGTTAAACATCCCATAGAGACTGTGTCTATCCCTCGGACCACCACAAGTATAAAACTATCTAAACCTAGGAAAATAACTTCTAATGACTACAAAAACTTCATCCGTATCAAGTGTGAAACTAGACAAAATCAAGACAAAAAAATTAAATGTGGTTTCCTAAACATTAGATCTTTATCATCCAAAGCTCTTCTAGTCAATGATCTGATAACCGAACACAACATTGATCTCTTTGGATGAACAGAAACCTGCTACGTAAAGATGAGTATGTTAGTCTAAATGAAGCCTCCCCTCCAAGTCATATTAACACTCAAATAGCTCGTGAAAGTGGTCGAGGAGGGGGCGTGGCAGCCATCTATAACTCTCAGTTACTAATTAACATGAACCCAAAACCCAACTTTAGTTCTTTTGAGAGTCTGAGCATGACCATGCGACACCCGTCAAATAAAATAGTAAATTCTGTAGAATTTGTAATCATTTATCGTCCTCCTGGACCTTATTCAACTTTTCTAACTGAATTCTCTGAATTTTTGTCAGATCTAGCCCTGACTAAAGATAAGGTTATCATGGTAGGAGACTTCAATGTTCATGTTGACGTAGAAAATGATAGTTTCAGTGCAGCTTTAGATCTACACTTGACTCTCTAGGTTTCTCTCAGGTAGTAGACGGGCCTACCCATAAACATCTACACACCTTAGACCTTATTCTAACTTATGGTTTGAATATAGAGCATCTGACCATCTCTCCTCACTATGATTTCCTGTCAGATCACTTCTTAATAACCTTTGACTTTGTTCTAAATAGTTCTAACCCTCCGGTTAAAGCCGTGTTAACCAGGTCTCTCTCTGATAACATAGTAACTAAATTCAAGGAAAGAATTCCCTCTGCTATAGAATCAGTAGTGAATCTTCCTGACCCGTATACTGTTGCTAGCTCAGACATTGAATACCTAACAAACAGTCTGACAGATATGCTAAAAACAACGCTAGACGACATAGCTCCTCAAAAAATGAAAATGAAAAAACAGGAAAAGTCCTCCCCATGGTTTAACTCATCAACCCGCCAGCTTAAACAACGCTCCCGTAGATTAGAAAGAACTTGGCGTTCAACAAAAACAGACCTAGATTATATAGCCTGGAAGGATAGCTTCAAAACTTATAAGAAAGCTCTGAGTAGAAGTAGAACTAATTACTACTCATCCTTAATAGAGGAAAACAAAAACAACCCTCGGTTTCTTTTCAGTACTGTAGCCAAACTGACCAAGAACCAAAATAGCGTTGAGCCCACCATTCCTAACAATATATGTAGTGAGGACTTCATGAAGTTCTTTCAAAATAAAATGACAAGGCTTAGGGATAACATCCATCAAACCCTACCGTCCGTTAGCCCCATAACAGAGGAACTGGTTAAACCTAACAGTCATCTGGAATGCTTTCAGCAAATACAACTAGTCCAACTAAACTCCCTTATTTCTTCTGCTAAACCAACTACTAGCCTGTTGGACCCAATTCCTACTAGAATTCTGAAAGAGGCACTGCCACTAATTAATAATTCTATACTCGCAATTATTAACCAGTCTCTATCAATAGGCTATGTGCCCCAATCCTTTAAACTAGCAGTTATTAAACCTCTCATTAAGAAGCCAAACTTAGACACAAGCCTTCTCTCAAACTACAGGCCCATCTCCAACCTTCCTTTCCTGTCAAAGGTTCTGGAGAAAGTAGTGGCTAAACAACTCCAGGATTATCTGCAGGAGAATAATCTGTTAGAGGACCTTCAGTCCGGCTTCAGAATGAACCACAGTACAGAGACTGCACTGCTAAAAGTTACTAATGACCTTCTAACGGCCTCAGATAGAGGTCTTCTATCGGTTTTAGTTCTTCTGGACCTTAGTGCCGCATTTGATACTGTCGATCATAATATACTTTTAAGGAGATTAGAAGATGCCGTCGGCATTAAAAACTTAGCCTTAAACTGGTTTAAATCATATTTATCTGACCGCTTTCAATTTGTTCATGTAAATAACAAATCTTCAATGCATGAACGGGTCCGGTGTGGAGTACCACAAGGCTCCGTCCTCGGACCCATATTGTTTAATCTCTAGATGTTACCACTCGGAAATATAATTAGGAAACACAGCATTAACTTTCATTGTTATGCAGATGATACTCAGCTATATTTATCAATTAAAGCCAATCAGGCCGACCAACTTGTTAAACTAGAGTCCTGCCTCAGGGACGTTAAGTCCTGGATGTCTATCAACTTCTTAATGCTCAACACATCCAAGACTGAGGTTCTAATCCTAGGTCCTAAAAAGCTCAGGGATAACTTTTCAGACAGTCTGATTAGGTTAGATAATATTACCTTAACCTCTAACAGTGATATTAGGAACCTGGGTGTTATTTTTGATCAGGATCTGTCCTTTATTTCCCATGTTAAACATGTCTCCAGGACAGCCTTCTTCCATCTAAGGAATATTGCAAAAATTAGAAACTTCTTGTCCTTCAAAGATGCAGAAAAAATTATTCATGCCTTTGTGACTTCAAGATTAGATTATTGTAACTCCCTAATGTCAGGATGTCCAAACTCCTCTGTTAGGACCTTACAGCTAGTGCAGAACGCTGCTGCACGTTTACTAACCAGAACTGGAAGAAGAGAGCACATCTCCCCAGTCTTAGCATCCTTACACTGGCTTCCAATTAAATCTAGAATAGAATTCAAGATCCTTCTGATCACATATAAAACTCTTCATCAGAAGGCTCCGTCCTATATCGAGAAACTTCTAGAAGTTTATCACCCTCCACGAGCCCTTCGCTCTGAGGATGCAGGACTGTTGGTAATCCCTAAAGTCCATAAAAGTAAAACAGGAGGCAGGAGTTTCAGCCATATGGCTCCTTTACTCTGGAATCAACTACCAGCCTCGGTCCGAAAGGCCGACACCATTAGTTTATTTAAGAGTAGACTAAAAACATTCCTATTTGATAAAGCTTATCCTTAGGAATAAAATAGGAATAAAATAGGAGCACTAAGTTGAGCTGCTATAGGCCTAGACTGCTGAGGGGATTTTTTCTCTCCCGTTAAAGGGAGGAACTCTACATTTGGAGGTTCTGTTTCTTGTCTTTCTTTCTTTCTCTCTGTGTAACAACATTACTGTAGACACCAGACACTGCCGCCGTCTTTTTTATCCCTGACAGGAGGAGAGCAGGATCCAGGGGATCAGACCCAAGACTCACAGAGTGGAGTTACGACGGTCCTACTACCCGACCCCCCCCACAGCACCGGGACCCCACCGCAACGGCACGGCCCTTAAACTCCAGACTGAGATTGGCTCATCATCAGACCAACGCTCATCATAGACTTTTCTTAGTATTTGTACTTATCTGGCCTGTCTGCCACTCTCTCTCTCCCTCTTCTTTTCCTCTCTCTCCCTGTCCTATCCCATGTACTTCTCCCCCCAACCGGTCAAGGCGGATGGCCGTCCTTCCAGAGTCTAGGGTCCGCCCCACGGTTTCTTCCTGAAGAGGGAGTTCTTGAACTTCTCTCCATGCGAGGGAGTTTTTCCTGGCCACTGTTGCTTGTTACACCTGCTTGCTTTGGAAGGGTTTAGTTGGGTCCTGTTGTACTCTATCATTGTAAGAGCGCTTTGAGATGTTTGTTGATGTGATTTAGCGCTTTACAAATAAAATTGAATTGAATTGAATTGAAATCGACCTACAACAATCGACCTAAAGTCAATAAAACAATCGACCTAAAGTCAATAAAACAATCGACCTACAACAATCGACCTAAAGTCAATTAAACAATCGACCTACAACAATCGACCTAAAGTCAATAAAACAATCTACCTAAAGTCAATAAAACAATCGACCTACAACAATCGACCTAAAGTCAATAAAACAGTCGACCTACAACAATTGACCTAAAGTCAATAAAACAGTCGACCTACAACAATCGACCTAAAGTCAATAAAACAGTCGACCTACAACAATTGACCTAAAGTCAATAAAACAATCGACCTACAAATATCAAACAATCGACCGACAACAATCGACCTAAAGTCAATAAAACAATCGACCTACAAATATCAAACAATCGACCTACAACAATCGACCTAAAGTCAATAAAACAGTCGACCTACAACAATTGACCTAAAGTCAATAAAACAATCGACCTACAACAATCGACCTAAAGTCAATAAAACAATCGACCTACAACAATCGACCTAAAGTCAATAAAACAATCGACCTACAACAATCGACCTAAAGTCAATAAAACAATCGACCTACAACAATCGACCTAAAGTCAATAAAACAGTCGACCTACAACAATTGACCTAAAGTCAATAAAACAATCGACCTACAAATATCAAACAATCGACCGACAACAATCGACCTAAAGTCAATAAAACAATCGACCTACAAATATCAAACAATCGACCTACAACAATCGACCTAAAGTCAATAAAACAGTCGACCTACAACAATTGACCTAAAGTCAATAAAACAATCGACCTACAACAATCGACCTAAAGTCAATAAAACAATCGACCTACAAATATCAAACAATCGACCTACAACAATCGACCTAAAGTCAATAAAACAATCGACCTAAAGTCAATAAAACAATCGACCTACAACAATCGACCTAAAGTCAATAAAACAATCGACCTAAAGTCAATAAAACAATCGACCTACAACAATCGACCTAAAGTCAATTAAACAATCGACCTACAACAATCGACCTAAAGTCAATAAAACAATCGACCTAAAGTCAATAAAACAATCGACCTACAACAATCGACCTAAAGTCAATTAAACAATCGACCTACAACAATCGACCTAAAGTCAATAAAACAATCGACCTAAAGTCAATAAATCAATCGACCTACAACAATCGACCTAAAGTCAATAAAACAATCAACCTACAACAATCGACCTAAAGTCAATTAAACAATCGACCTAAAGTCAATAAAACAGTCGACCTACAACAATCGACCTAAAGTCAATAAAACAATCGACCTACAACAATCAACCTAAAGTCAATAAAACAATTGACCTAAAGTCAATAAAACAATCGACCTAAAGTCAATAAAACAATCGACCTACAACAATCGACCTAAAGTCAATAAAACAATCGACCTAAAGTCAATAAAACAATCGACCTACAACAATCGACCTAAAGTCAATAAAACAATCGACCTACAACAATCGACCTAAAGTCAATAAAACAATCGACCTAAAGTCAATAAAACAATCGACCTACAAATATCAAACAGCTGACCTACAACAATCGACCTAAAGTCAATAAAACAGTCGACCTACAACAATCGACCTAAAGTCAATAAAACAATCGACCTACAACAATCGACCTAAAGTCAATAAAACAATCGACCTACAACAATCGACCTAAAGTCAATTAAACAATCGAGCTACAACAATCGACCGACAACAATTGACCTAAAGTCAATAAAACAGTCGACCTACAACAATCGACCTAAAGTCAATAAAACAATCGACCTACAACAATCGACCTAAAGTCAATAAAACAATCGACCTAAAGTCAATAAAACAATCGACCTAAAGTCAATAAAACAATCGACCTACAACAATCGACC
Organism: Lipophrys pholis; assembly: GCF_963383615.2. Lineage (NCBI taxonomy): Eukaryota > Metazoa > Chordata > Actinopteri > Blenniiformes > Blenniidae > Lipophrys > Lipophrys pholis. The sequence continues at coordinate 512,737 of NC_137630.1, read as the reverse complement.
TAAAGTCAATAAAACAATCGACCTACAACAATCGACCTAAAGTCAATTAAACAATCGACCTACAACAATCGACCTAAAGTCAATAAAACAATCAACCTACAACAATCGACCTAAAGTCAATTAAACAATCGACCTAAAGTCAATAAAACAGTCGACCTACAACAATCGACCTAAAGTCAATAAAACAATCGACCTACAACAATCAACCTAAAGTCAATAAAACAATTGACCTAAAGTCAATAAAACAATCGACCTAAAGTCAATAAAACAATCGACCTACAACAATCGACCTAAAGTCAATAAAACAATCGACCTAAAGTCAATAAAACAATCGACCTACAACAATCGACCGAAAGTCAATAAAACAATCGACCTACAACAATCGACCTAAAGTCAATAAAACAATCGACCTAAAGTCAATAAAACAATCGACCTACAAATATCAAACAGCTGACCTACAACAATCGACCTAAAGTCAATAAAACAGTCGACCTACAACAATCGACCTAAAGTCAATAAAACAATCGACCTACAACAATCGACCTAAAGTCAATAAAACAATCGACCTACAACAATCGACCTAAAGTCAATTAAACAATCGACCTACAACAATCGACCGACAACAATTGACCTAAAGTCAATAAAACAGTCGACCTACAACAATCGACCTAAAGTCAATAAAACAATCGACCTACAACAATCGACCTAAAGTCAATAAAACAATCGACCTAAAGTCAATAAAACAATCGACCTAAAGTCAATAAAACAATCGACCTACAACAATCGACCTAAAGTCAATAAAACAATCGACCTAAAGTCAATAAAACAATCGACCTACAACAGTCGACCTAAAGTCAATTAAACAATCGACCTAAAGTCAATAAAACAATCGACCTAAAGTCAATAAAACAATCGACCTAAAGTCAATAAAACAATCGACCTACAACAATCGACCTAAAGTCAATTAAACAATCGACCTACAACAATCGACCTACAACAATCGACCTAAAGTCAATAAAACAGTCGACCTACAACAATCGACCTAAAGTCAATAAAACAATCGACCTACAACAATCGACCTAAAGTCAATAAAACAATCGACCTAAAGTCAATAAAACAATCGACCTAAAGTCAATAAAACAATCGACCTAAAGTCAATAAAACAATCGACCTACAAATATCAAACAGCTGACCTACAACAATCGACCTAAAGTCAATAAAACAATCGACCTACAACAATCGACCTAAAGTCAATAAAACAATCGACCTACAAATAACAAACAGCTGACCTACAACAATCGACCTAAAGTCAATAAAACAGTCGACCTACAACAATCGACCTAAAGTCAATAAAACAATCGACCTACAACAATCGACCTAAAGTCAATAAAACAATCGACCTACAACAATCGACCTAAAGTCAATAAAACAATCGACCTACAACAATCGACATAAAGTCAATAAAACAATCTACCTAAAGTCAATAAAACAATCTACCTACAACAATCGACCTAAAGTCAATAAAACAATCGACCTACAACAATCGACCTAAAGTCAATAAAACAATCGACCTAAAGTCAATAAAACAATCGACCTACAAATATCAAACAGCTGACCTACAACAATCGACCTAAAGTCAATAAAACAGTCGACCTACAACAATCGACCTAAAGTCAATAAAACAATCGACCTAAAGTCAATAAAACAATCGACCTACAACAATCGACCTAAAGTCAATTAAACAGTCGACCTACAACAATCGACCTAAAGTCAATAAAACAGTCGACCTACAACAATCGACCTAAAGTCAATAAAACAGTCGACCTACAACAATCGACCTAAAGTCAATAAAACAGTCGACCTACAACAATCGACCTAAAGTCAATAAAACAGTCGACCTACAACAATCGACCTAAAGTCAATAAAACAGTCGACCTACAACAATCGACCTAAAGTCAATAAAACAATCGACCTACAACAATCGACCTAAAGTCAATAAAACAATCGACCTACAACAATCGACCTAAAGTCAATAAAACAATCGACCTAAAGTCAATAAAACAATCGACCTACAACAATCGAACCAAAGTCAATAAAACAATCGACCTACAACAATCGACCTAAAGTCAATAAAACAATCGACCTACAACAATCGACCTAAAGTCAATTAAACAATCGACCTACAACAATCGACCTAAAGTCAATAAAACAATCGACCTACAAATAACAAACAGCTGACCTACAACAATCGACCTAAAGTCAATAAAACAGTCGACCTACAACAATCGACCTAAAGTCAATAAAACAATCGACCTAAAGTCAATAAAACAATCGACCTACAACAATCGACCTAAAGTCAATTAAACAATCGACCTACAACAATCGACCTACAACAATCGACCTAAAGTCAATAAAACAATCGACCTACAAATATCAAACAGCTGACCTACAACAATCGACCTAAAGTCAATAAAACAGTCGACCTACAACAATCGACCTAAAGTCAATTAAACAATCGACCTACAACAATCGACCTAAAGTCAATAAAACAATCGACCTACAAATAACAAACAGCTGACCTACAACAATCGACCTAAAGTCAATAAAACAGTCGACCTACAACAATCGACCTAAAGTCAATAAAACAATCGACCTACAACAATCGACCTAAAGTCAATAAAACAATCGACCTACAACAATCGACCTAAAGTCAATAAAACAATCGACCTACAACAATCGACATAAAGTCAATAAAACAATCTACCTAAAGTCAATAAAACAATCTACCTACAACAATCGACCTAAAGTCAATAAAACAATCGACCTACAACAATCGACCTAAAGTCAATAAAACAATCGACCTAAAGTCAATAAAACAATCGACCTACAAATATCAAACAGCTGACCTACAACAATCGACCTAAAGTCAATAAAACAGTCGACCTACAACAATCGACCTAAAGTCAATAAAACAATCGACCTAAAGTCAATAAAACAATCGACCTACAACAATCGACCTAAAGTCAATTAAACAATCGACCTACAACAATCGACCTAAAGTCAATAAAACAATCGACCTACAACAATCGACCTAAAGTCAATAAAACAGTCGACCTACAACAATCGACCTAAAGTCAATAAAACAGTCGACCTACAACAATCGACCTAAAGTCAATAAAACAGTCGACCTACAACAATCGACCTAAAGTCAATAAAACAGTCGACCTACAACAATCGACCTAAAGTCAATAAAACAGTCGACCTACAACAATCGACCTAAAGTCAATAAAACAGTCGACCTACAACAATCGACCTAAAGTCAATAAAACAGTCGACCTACAACAATCGACCTAAAGTCAATAAAACAATCGACCTACAACAATCGACCTAAAGTCAATAAAACAATCGACCTAAAGTCAATAAAACAATCGACCTACAACAATCGAACCAAAGTCAATAAAACAATCGACCTACAACAATCGACCTAAAGTCAATAAAACAATCGACCTACAACAATCGACCTAAAGTCAATTAAACAATCGACCTACAACAATCGACCTAAAGTCAATAAAACAATCGACCTACAAATAACAAACAGCTGACCTACAACAATCGACCTAAAGTCAATAAAACAGTCGACCTACAACAATCGACCTAAAGTCAATAAAACAATCGACCTAAAGTCAATAAAACAATCGACCTACAACAATCGACCTAAAGTCAATAAAACAATCGACCTACAACAATCGACCTAAAGTCAATAAAACAATCGACCTACAAATATCAAACAGCTGACCTACAACAATCGACCTAAAGTCAATAAAACAATCGACCTACAACAATCGACCTAAAGTCAATTAAACAATCGACCTACAACAATCGACCTAAAGTCAATAAAACAATCGACCTACAAATATCAAACAGTCGACCTACAACAATCGACCTAAAGTCAATAAAACAATCGACCTAAAGTCAATAAAACAGTCGACCTACAACAATCGACCTAAAGTCAATAAAACAGTCGACCTACAACAATCGACCTAAAGTCAATAAAACAGTCGACCTACAACAATCGACCTAAAGTCAATAAAACAGTCGACCTACAACAATCGACCTAAAGTCAATAAAACAGTCAACCTACAACAATTGACCTAAAGTCAATAAAACAGTCGACCTACAACAATCGACCTAAAGTCAATAAAACAGTCGACCTACAACAATCGACCTAAAGTCAATAAAACAATCGACCTACAACAATCGACCTAAAGTCAATAAAACAATCGACCTACAACAATCGACCTAAAGTCAATAAAACAATCGACCTACAACAATCGACCTAAAGTCAATAAAACAATCGACCTACAACAATCGACCTAAAGTCAATAAAACAATCGACCTACAAATATCAAACAATCGACCTACAACAATCGACCTAAAGTCAATAAAACAATCGACCTACAACAATCGACCTAAAGTCAATAAAACAATCGACCTACAACAATCGAACCACAGTCAATAAAACAGTTAAGTTATTTTATAATTTTAAATGTAGTCAGTCGTTCTCATTTAAAGTAATTTGTGCTTATCGGCTCTATAATAAATCTTAACAACTAAAAGTACTTCATTAGTATTTTATTTTCAGACAGTGTAGTTTTACAGTCCTTTAAAGTGGCAGTAAATAGGTCCAGGGGAGTCATACTATCATATAACTGCCACGTGTAGTGGTCAAACATTTGGTGGGCAGTGGAGGAGTTATTATGGTTATAGAGGTGAACTGCTCAATATATCCTCATATTGATTTGAGGCATATCGCCCAGCCCTAGTAACTAGGATTACCTTGCACACCGGTCCTGGGTACGGGATTAGTTACAGTAGTTACTAGAGTAACTAGGATTACCTTGCACACCGGTCCTGGGTACGGGATTAGTTACAGTAGTTACTAGAGTAACTAGGATTACCTTGCACACCGGTCCTGGGTACAGGATTAGTTACAGTAGTTACTAGAGTAACTAGGATTACCTTGCACACCGGTCCTCGGTACAGGATTAGTTACAGTAGTTACTAGAGTAACTAGGATTACCTTGCACACCGGTCCTCGGTACAGGATTAGTTACAGTAGTTACTAGAGTAACTAGGATTACCTTGTACACCGGTCCTCGGTACAGGATTAGCAGCAGGCCGTTGAGAAGAGCGATATGGACGCACATCGCGATCTTCCCGGGAGTCTCGGTCAGGTAGTCGAACACCCAGTCCAGGCGGCCGTAGCAGGAGCGGAGCAGCGGGAGCAGCAGCACGCTGAGCCCCAGAGCGAAGCTCTTCATGCTCACTCTGCCTTCCAGCACCAACTTACTGCCCGCCATGATGGAAACACCGAACGCGTCAAGTATCGCGATAACACGGAAGCTCCACATCTCGCGGTGACGTGTTCTAGAGTGAAGCAAATAGATACAAGCTCTTACTGAAGCACACACACACGCACACACACACGCACGCACGAACACACACACACACACACACACACACACACACACACACACACACACACACACACACACACACACACACACACACACACGGCTTGCATTGACAGTTTTCTTGACAGGGTTGCTTTTACACATTTCTAATAATAAAAATCAAATCACGTGCTTGTGTTTGTCTTATACACCAGCACACGATTCACAATACAAAATAAAGGCATGTTGAATCCGTTATATTTTTTCATACTTACAAATACCCAACTTATATTTATTTCTCTTCCGTGCATCCATCAGTATTTGTTTCTTCTCGTGTATCTGTCTACTGTGAAATACTGTCGATGTTTACTTTTACTTTACTTTCAATGTGTTTGACATTTTTGTTGTAAATACTAATGTGTGTTTTATTATCAGTTGTTGTTTGCATATCTTGTTCATGTTTGTAATTCAAAAACAGACTTCATTTCTTAAAACATCTTATGTTGGAACATTTAGAAAAAAAACCCACATTTTTATAATTTTTATATTTTTGTACAATTTGAAGTCGCTGTGCTGAATTTCCTCATATGGGATGAATAAAGACTTTTTCATTTCTGCAGAACCAGACTCAGATGAGAAACCTGCAGAACCAGACTCAGAGAAGAAACCTGCAGAACCAGACTCAGAGAAGAAACCTGCACAACCAGGCTGAGAAGAAAAACCTGCAGAACCAGACTCAGAGGAGAAACCTACAGAACCAGACCCAGAGGAGGAGAAACCTGCAGAACCAGCCTCAGAGGTGAAACCTGCAGAACCAGCCTCAGAGGTGAAACCTGCAGAACCAGACTCAGAGGAGAAGAAACCTGCAGAACCAGACCCAGAGGAGAAACCTGCAGAACCAGACCAATAGGAGGAGAAACCTGCAGAACCAGCCTCAGAGGTGAAACCCGCAGAACCAGACTCAGGGGAAAAACTTGCAGAACCAGACCCAGTCGAGGAAAAACCTGCAGAACCAGACCCAGAGGAGGAGAAACCTGTAGAACCCGACTCAGATGAGAAACCTGCAGAACCAGAACCAGAGGAGGAGAAACCTGCAGAACCAGACTGTGAGGAGAGAGATTAAATGCATCTTCAGTTCTCAAAACATCTACATGTGTAATTCTACTTCTAGATGTCTCGCCACAGGCTTGCAGATACCTCCTGTTAAAGCAAGCAGTAGAATGTGAACGCAGTTATAAATACAGTTACATATACTTAAAGTTATATTTTTAAAATACTTCAACTTAAAGTTGAAATTTTACTTTGAAGCATTTTCACTTTCTTTCCAGCAGGTGGCGATGTAAACAAATTACGTCACATTTACAGTCCACCCTGTCGGAGAAGAAGAGCGCCTTCCTGCTACCGATTTATTTATTCATCAATGTGAGTTTAAGTCTGTTTGAATTAAGTATCTTTAGACCAAGTAGCGGCAATTGAACCTAAATCACAGTCTGTTTAAATCGAACAACCTCCAGAAGGAATGATTCTAGTTGTTGTCCGTTAATCCCGGAATCGCTTCGAGTCCTACTAATAGCTTCAGTTAGCTTCAGTTAGCCTCCAATAGCTTCAGTTAGCTTCCAATAGGTTCAGTTAGCCTCCAATAGCTCCAGTCAGCCTTAGTTAGCCTCCAATAGCTCCAGTCAGCCTTAGTTAGCCTCCAATAGGTTCAGTTAGCCTCCAATAGCTCCAGTCAGCCTTAGTTAGCCTCCAATAGCTCCAGTCAGCCTTAGTTAGCCTCCAATAGGTTCAGTTAGCCTCCAATAGCTCCAGTCAGCCTTAGTTAGCCTCCAATAGCTTCAGTTAGCCTCCAATAGCTCCAGTCAGCCTTAGTTAGCCTCCAATAGCTCCAGTCCGCTTCAGTTAGCCTCCAATAGCTTTAGTTAGCCTCCAATAGCTCCAGTCAGCTTCAGTTAGCCTCCAATAGCTCCAGTCAGCCTTAGTTAGCCTCCAATAGCTCCAGTCAGCCTTAGTTAGCCTCCAATAGCTTTAGTTAGCCTCCAATAGCTCCAGTCAGCCTTAGTTAGCCTTCAATAGCTCCAGTCCGCTTCAGTTAGCCTCCAATAGCTTCAGTTAGCCTCCAATAGCTCCAGTCAGCCTTAGTTAGCCTCTAATAGCTCCAGTCAGCTTCAGTTAGCCTCCAATAGCTCCAGTTAGCCTCCAATAGCTTCAGTTAGCCTCTGATAGCTTCAGTTAGCCTCTGATAGCTCCAGTTAGCCTCGGTTAGCCTCCAATAGCTCCAGTTAGCCTCCAATAGCTTCAGTTAGCCTCCGATAGCTCCAGTTAGCCTCAGTTAGCCTCCAATAGCCTCAGTTAGTCTCCAATAGGAGGGACTATTAGGAGATAGGAGGGACTGTTAGGAGATAAGAGGGACTAGTAGGAGATAGGAGGGACTGTTAGGAGATAGGAGGAGGGACTGTTAGGAGATAGGGACTAGTAGGAGATAGGAGGGACTGTTAGGAGATAGGGACTATTAGGAGATAGCAGGGACTGTTAGGAGATAGGAAGGACTGTTAGGAGGGACTATTAGGAGATAGGAGGGACTGTTAGGAGATAGGAGGGACTGTTAGGAGATAGGAGGAGGGACTGTTAGGAGATAGGAGGAGGGACTGTTAGGAGATAGGAGGGACTAGTAGGAGATAGGAGGGACTGTTAGGAGATAGGAGGGACTGTTAGGAGATAGGAGGGACTGTTAGGAGATAGGAGGAGGGACTGTTAGGAGATAGGAGGGACTGTTAGGAGATAGGAAGGACTGTTAGGAGGGACTATTAGGAGATAGGAGGGACTGTTAGGACACAGGAGGGACTATTAGGAGATAGGAGGGACTAGTAGGAGATAGGAGGGACTAGTAGGAGATAGGAGGGACTGTTAGGAGATAGGAGGGACTGTTAGGAGATAGGAGGAGGGACTGTTAGGAGATAGGAGGGACTATTAGGAGATAGGAGGGACTGTTAGGAGATAGGAGGAGGGACTGTTAGGAGATAGGAGGAGGGACTGTTAGGAGATAGGAGGAGGGACTGTTAGGAGATAGGAGGGACTATTAGGAGATAGGAGGGACTGTTAGGAGATAGGAGGAGGGACTGTTAGGAGATAGGAGGGACTGTTAGGAGATAGGAGGAGGGACTGTTAGGAGATAAGAGGGACTAGTAGGAGATAGCAGGAGGGACTGTTAGGAGATAAGAGGGACTAGTAGGAGATAGGAGGGACTGTTAGGAGATAGGAAGGACTGTTAGGAGGGACTATTAGGAGATAGGAGGGACTGTTAGGACACAGGAGGGACTATTAGGAGATAGGAAGGACTAGTAGGAGATAGGAGGGACTATTAGGAGATAGGAGGGACTGTTAGGAGATAGGAGGAGGGACTGTTAGGAGATAGGAGGGACTGTTAGGAGATAGGAGGGACTGTTAGGAGATAGCAGGAGGGACTGTTAGGAGATAAGAGGGACTAGTAGGAGATAGGAGGGACTGTTAGGACATAGGAAGGACTGTTAGGAGGGACTATTAGGAGATAGGAGGGACTGTTAGGACACAGGAGGGACTATTAGGAGATAGGAAGGACTAGTAGGAGATAGGAGGGACTAGTAGGAGATAGGAGGGACTGTTAGGAGATAGGAGGAGGGACTGTTAGGAGATAGGAGGAGGGACTGTTAGGAGATAGGAGGGACTATTAGGAGATAGGAGGGACTGTTAGGAGATAGGAGGAGGGACTGTTAGGAGATAGGAGGAGGGACTGTTAGGAGATAGGAGGGACTATTAGGAGATAGGAGGGACTGTTAGGAGATAGGAGGAGGGACTGTTAGGAGATAGGGACTAGTAGGAGATAGGAGGGACTGTTAGGAGATAGGGACTATTAGGAGATAGGAGGGACTATTAGGAGATAGGAGGGACTGTTAGGAGATAGGAAGGACTGTTAGGAGGGACTATTAGGAGATAGGAGGGACTGTTAGGACACAGGAGGGACTATTAGGAGATAGGAGGGACTAGTAGGAGATAGGAGGGACTAGTAGGAGCTAGGAGGGACTGTTAGGAGCTAGGAGGGACTGTTAGGAGATAGGAGGGACTGTTAGGAGCTAGGAGGGACTGTTAGGAGATAGGAGGGACTGTTAGGAGATAGGAAGGACTGTTAGGAGGGACTATTAGGAGATAGGAGGGACTGTTAGGACACAGGAGGGACTATTGGGAGATAGGAGGGACTATTAGGAGATAGGAGGGACTAGTAGGAGATAGGAGGGACTGTTAGGAGATAGGAGGAGGGACTGTTAGGAGATAGGAGGAGGGACTGTTAGGAGATAGGAGGGACTATTAGGAGATAGGAGGGACTGTTAGGAGATAGGAGGAGGGACTGTTAGGAGATAGGAGGGACTGTTAGGAGATAGGAGGAGGGACTGTTAGGAGATAAGAGGGACTAGTAGGAGATAGCAGGAGGGACTGTTAGGAGATAGCAGGAGGGACTGTTAGGAGATAAGAGGGACTAGTAGGAGATAGGAGGGACTGTTAGGAGATAGGAAGGACTGTTAGGAGGGACTATTAGGAGATAGGAGGGACTGTTAGGACACAGGAGGGACTATTAGGAGATAGGAAGGACTAGTAGGAGATAGGAGGGACTATTAGGAGATAGGAGGGACTGTTAGGAGATAGGAGGAGGGACTGTTAGGAGATAGGAGGGACTGTTAGGAGATAGCAGGAGGGACTGTTAGGAGATAAGAGGGACTAGTAGGAGATAGGAGGGACTGTTAGGAGATAGGAAGGACTGTTAGGAGGGACTATTAGGAGATAGGAGGGACTGTTAGGACACAGGAGGGACTATTAGGAGATAGGAAGGACTAGTAGGAGATAGGAGGGACTAGTAGGAGATAGGAGGGACTGTTAGGAGATAGGAGGAGGGACTGTTAGGAGATAGGAGGAGGGACTGTTAGGAGATAGGAGGGACTATTAGGAGATAGGAGGGACTGTTAGGAGATAGGAGGAGGGACTGTTAGGAGATAGGAGGAGGGACTGTTAGGAGATAGGAGGGACTATTAGGAGATAGGAGGGACTGTTAGGAGATAGGAGGAGGGACTGTTAGGAGATAGGAGGGACTGTTAGGAGATAGGAGGAGGGACTGTTAGGAGATAGGGACTAGTAGGAGATAGGAGGGACTGTTAGGAGATAGGGACTATTAGGAGATAGGAGGGACTATTAGGAGATAGGAGGGACTGTTAGGAGATAGGAAGGACTGTTAGGAGGGACTATTAGGAGATAGGAGGGACTGTTAGGACACAGGAGGGACTATTAGGAGATAGGAGGGACTAGTAGGAGATAGGAGGGACTAGTAGGAGCTAGGAGGGACTGTTAGGAGCTAGGAGGGACTGTTAGGAGATAGGAGGGACTGTTAGGAGCTAGGAGGGACTGTTAGGAGATAGGAGGGACTGTTAGGAGATAGGAAGGACTGTTAGGAGGGACTATTAGGAGATAGGAGGGACTGTTAGGACACAGGAGGGACTATTAGGAGATAGGAGGGACTAGTAGGAGATAGGAGGGACTAGTAGGAGATAGGGACTAGTAGGAGATAGGAGGGACTGTTAGGAGATAGGGACTATTAGGAGATAGGAGGGACTGTTAGGAGATAGGAAGGACTGTTAGGAGGGACTATTAGGAGATAGGAGGGACTGTTAGGACACAGGAGGGACTATTAGGAGATAGGAGGGACTAGTAGGAGATAGGAGGGACTAGTAGGAGATAGGAGGGACTGTTAGGAGATAGGAGGGACTGTTAGGACACAGGAGGGACTATTAGGAGATAGGAGGGACTGTTAGGAGATAGGAGGAGGGACTGTTAGGAGATAAGAGGGACTAGTAGGAGATAGGAGGGACTGTTAGGAGATAGGGACTAGTAGGAGATAGGAGGGACTGTTAGGAGATAGGGACTATTAGGAGATAGGAGGGACTGTTAGGAGATAGGAAGGACTGTTAGGAGGGACTATTAGGAGATAGGAGGGACTGTTAGGACACAGGAGGGACTATTAGGAGATAGGAGGGACTAGTAGGAGATAGGAGGGACTAGTAGGAGATAGGAGGGACTGTTAGGAGATAGGAGGGACTGTTAGGACACAGGAGGGACTATTAGGAGATAGGAGGGACTAGTAGGAGATAGGAGGGACTAGTAGGAGCTAGGAGGGACTGTTAGGAGATAGGAGGGACTATTATTATCTCTTCACTTTACAGGGGAAACATGTTCTCTGGCTGTCGGGTCAGCGGAACCTGAACCCATGTTTGGTTTTTGTTATACAGTTGTGACCTTCATGGCGTCAGCAGAGGTCAACATGCAGGACATGAGCGAGGTGGTCATCGTGACTCTGCCAGAGCCGGGAGAACCTCCAGGGGACGAGCTCCCCTCTGTGGTAGAAGAGGACAAAACCCTGCTGCTGGCAAATGACCCAAGGTAACAAGGGCTCTCATTTAGCAGCACAACACTATGACAGCTCACACATCTGGGCATCGTAACTCTCCAGCCCAAACCAGGGCTGTAGTACCCTGTGAGAACAGGTCAATAGTCGAGCATTGGAGAGGTTTTAACTGTTAACGTACCTTAATGAGGGACAGCCTCCAGCAGGGGGCGCTGCTGTGAAGTATACTTCAGTCAAACATGAGGCCTGAGGACCAAAAACAGCCGCAAAAAGCTCCAATGAGCCCCAGAAACCACCAAGCAAGGTGCTTATATAGGATTTATAGGACTTTGTTTTTGTTTACCTTTCACTGTATTATGTGCAGAATGTTTCATCAGTTAACAATGTTTAGATCTCGATCAAAACAAAACTAAGTCCTTACATGGCAGATTTGCCCTTTTGTTTAAAAAAGATGTCTAGGTGAATAGTTTAATAAAGCAACATTGTTTTTGAAAATGTTTTTGTTGTTTATCTGCACACACAAGGTTGTTACATTTCACAGTGAGGATTGATGCCATCTAAGGGGGCTTTTCCACCGGAAAGAACCAGGTTCTAGTTCTGGTCCAGGGCCAGCCTTAGCACCAGTTCTTTGTCTTTCCACCACCAAAGCCAAACAGGGACTAAACTGGTGCTCCGCTGGCTCCACTTCGTTGCTGGACCAGAGAGGAGCCAGACTGGGACCTGACGCGTCATCAGCTGGGGGCGGAGTTATCTCTGGAGGTATCACTATGTTACCTCCATGTTGAAGCTTTTGATTCAGACACGTCCAGAAATAAAGTGAAAGGAGCAGAAAGTCACTATGGAATGTTGGAATGGTGAAAAATAAGAGCCAAACTCATCCACGTGTTATTATTCCCCTCTATGTCCACTCTGGGGCTCCGGACTAGAGCAAGACGGACGTGAACAAACACCAATAGAGACACGAGGAGACTCAATGTTTTCATCTGAGGTTCAGGTCAGACTAGATGGACCGACCTGGACCAAACCCCTGGTACAGTCCGTCTCCTGGTTCCTGGATGAGCGCTGTCAGTGAGAAATTGGTGAACTCAGTGACGTGTCACGTTTTGGAGTGACGCAATGACGTAGCTCAACTGGCTCCGTTAACGGTGGAAGAAGAACTGTTACTTTGGCGGTGCTCATTTAAGAACCGGCTCTGACCTAGAACCTGGTTCTTGTTGGTGGAAAAGCCTTTTCACAAGAGTTGAGTATAATGAAATTTCTCTAATTTTGTGGTCGTGAAAATATATTTTTTTCTGTCATAAGGTTTACTCTTGATCTCATCTGGACTTGGACTTTGGACTCGGACCTTGTGAACTTTGACTTGACTTGGACTCGACAAGCCTCGACTTGGACTTGTCTTGGACTCAATAAAGGTGGACTAGACTTCAGCCCTTGTCAAAACCTCGGGACAACGTGAGCATTGTGACAACGGTGTGTCAGCAGGTTCAGTCTGGGTGACGGCAGGAGAGAGAAGTCCACCTCCAACATGCACTCATGAGCATCACACCCCCTCACACTGATTGATTTGCAGGGAGGAAGTCCTGGATGTGGCTGCAGACCAGGCCGAAGCTGAAGCCAGCTCAGCAGATTCTCTGCTCAAGGACCAGGCCGTCACCGGTAGGTTGCATCCTCCTCGTTTCAGCCTCCCACCATACTGTCTGCTGCTCCAAAGCACACCTGGAACACCTGTTTTCTGCTCACCACAACACACCTGGACACCTGTTCTCTGCTCACCACAACACACCTGGAACACCTGTTCTCTGCTCACCACAACACACCTGGACACCTGTTCTCTGCTCACCACAACACACCTGGACATCTGTTCTCTGCTCACCACAACACACCTGGAACACCTGTTCTCTGCTCACCACAACACACCTGGAACACCTGTTCTCTGCTCACCACAACACACCTGGACACCTGTTCTCTGCTCACCACAACACACCACAACACACCTGGACACCTGTTCTCTGCTCACCACAACACACCTGGAACATCTGTTCTTTGCTCACCACAACACACCTGTATCTTCTGGGAATTGGTCCAGAGGTCTTTCTCTGTCTCAATACCTGGTGGTTTTCACTTATTTCAAGTAAACTCCGGTTACCTCCAGTAACCTCTACTTACCTCCAGTTACCTCTAGTTACCTCCGGCTGACACCATTGAGTCTGGCCTCTTCTTTCCAGACCAGGGGTCTCAAACTGGCGGCCCGCAGGACGATATTGTGTGGCCTCCACCTTATATGAATGGATAAAGTTAGTGCGGCCCGCAGGACGATATTGTGTGGCCTCCACCTTATATGAATGGATAAAGTTAGTGCGGCCCCCAGGGGATGTTGCCACTCAGCCAGGAGCACAGAAAGAAAGACGACTGCTGCTGGTTGCAGCAAAATGCCTGAAGTTTGACAATGAGATGTCTGTTCTGAACTGCACCAACCAAATCTGATCCAGGATCTTATAGCACAGGAGGATCTGTGCTTTTTGGAGAAGATTATTAGACAAACTCACAACCATTGTACATCTGTAGCAAGCCATGTAAAAGAAGGACTCAGGAAGTTGAACCTATCTTTTATGCTTACTGCAAAGTGGTTTAAGCTTATATTTTGGCATTATAACCATCAGGAACACCATGACAGGAGGACACCCCACATAAAACCCTCTTCCCTCCTACTTGCCCTGCCACAACTAATAAACTAAACTAAACTAGATGAACTAACTAACTACATGAACTAAGCAAAAAAAAACACAACACAACAGAATCATTACCAACACTACAAACCTAATATAACCCCAATAATTACTTCTAAAACACCACCAACAGAAACTCCCATGATGCACTGCAGCGATCAGCGTCGTGACGCTACATATTATTAAAATGGAGGATATATGCAGGCGATCTGGGTTTTAGAACCATGAGTGAGTGGTGTGGCTTTCAATCTCATTTAGTTGTTGTGTGACTCACGGTTATTCAGAGTTAAGAGAGCGTTACCCGCTCTATGTGGCTGTGAGCATCAGCATGAAGCATCGTTCCTCTTCATGTAGTGACCATCGTATTGGTCATATACGCCGGATTTATTAAAATGTGGCGCTCCACAGGTCACAGTCTTCCGACAGACGACCGCGGAGCTGCAGAGCTGCAGAGCTGCGGAAGAACCATTCATGAGCATCATTCAATGTTCCATTCATGTTCAGGACTAACTTGTTCAGAAGAAATCATTAAAACTCTTAATAATGACATTTGAGGATTTGTTGTACAACTTTTTTAGTGGAACCCCTGACGTGGTCCAGCCTCAACCAGACTCTGCCTCCAGCGGCCCCCAGGTACACTAAGTTTGAGACCCCTGTTCCAGATCAATACCACAACATAGTCCATCACTCAAAGACACATCGTCATGGTAACCATCCACTGAGAGAAGATCTGGTCCCCGTTAGTGTGGTGGAATGGTCTGCATCCAGAAAACTCCTCAACTCACTGGAGCCAGGATTTAATGTGTGTGTGTGTGTGTGTGTGTGTGTGTGTGTGTGTGTGTGTGTGTGTGTGTGTGTGTGTGTGTGTGTGTGTGTGTGTGTGTGTGTGTGTGTGTGTGTGTGTGTGTGTGTGTGTGTGTGTGTGTGTGTGTGTGTGTGTGTGTGTGTGTGTGTGTGTGTGTGTGTGTGTGTGTGTGAGCAGTGAAGCTCAGTGAGCAGGTGGATGTGGAGGCTGAAGTCTTCTATCCAATCACTTGTGCAGACGTCAAAGCCTCCCTGGTCTGGAAGAAGTTTGTGTGTCCAGGCATCAACGTGAAATGTGTCCAGGTACGTCGGTCACACTGTTTCTAAGGGAACAGCATCAAGAGAAGCAGGGTCAAGGTCAGGTTGGGGAAGAAAGATCCATTCATCTTCAACAGTCCACTATTCGTGTCCTGTGAGTGAGCTGGGTTAGGGGTAAGCTGAACCAGCCAGATTGTCCTGGGTTAGGGGTCAGCTGAACCAGCCAGATTGTCCTGGGTTAGGGGTCAGCTGAACCAGCCAGATTGTCCTGGGTTAGGGGTCAGCTGAATCAGCCAGATTGTCCTGGGTTAGGGGTCAGCTGAACCAGCCAGATTGTCCTGGGTTAGGGGTCAGCTGAACCAGCCAGATTGTCCTGGGTTAGGGGTAAGCTGAACCAGCCAGATTGTCCTGGGTTAGGGGTCAGCTGAACCAGCCAGATTGTCCTGGGTTAGGGGTAAGGGGGTTGGTTTGGTTTAGGTCGGAGTTTGCTTCTAACCAGGATGTCGTGTAGTATTTTTCTTGGGTGGCCTCAAAGTCTTTCTTGCTCCTACGGTTGACATTCCCCCTTCATTGTGAGTGTGTTGTTATCAGTGGGATGGGTTTCTTGGGTTCATTCTTTTGCTTCCAGAAAGGTCTGGTCCCTCTCAGGAAGCTTGGTGAATGTCCCCTCTTTCTTAGTGCTGTCAATAGGATTTTGGTAGCCTCCTCAACGTCTGTGGTTTGGCTGCAGATTCTGAGAAACCTCAAGAGTTGAGATTTCACTCGGCCTCTGAAGGTGTGTTTGGGATGGAAACCGTCCTTGTGTAGGAGTGCATGGGTGTGTTTCTTTGAAGTGTACTTCAGTGTTTAGTGTGTGGGTGTGGCTAAAGCTGGGGCCTTTCTAGGTTGTGGTGTCCAGGAAGTCCATTGTTTCCATGTGTGTTTTGTGTTTAACCGTGATAGAGGTGTGGTGTGCATTTAGTGTTTGTATAAGTTCAGTAAACTTAGTTGGACCACGAGTCGAGGTGCCCCAGATGTAATCCAAATATCTGAAGGAGTGTGTGGGTTTGTGTGTTTACTTTGTAAGGACTGATTCAATTCAATTCAGTTTTATTTGTAAAGCTCTAAATCACACCAACAAACATCTCAGAACCTCTTACAATGATAGAGAACAACAGAACCCAACTAAACCTTCCAGAGCCTCTTACAATGATAGAGAACAACAGAACCTAACTAAACCTTCCAGAACCTCTTACAATGATAGAGAACAACAGAACCCAACTAAACCTTCCAGAACCTCTTACAATGATAGAGAACAACAGAACCCAACTAAACCTTCCAGAACCTCTTACAATGATAGAGAACAACAGAACCCAACTAAACCTTCCAGAACCTCTTACAATGATAGAGAACAACAGAACCCTACTAAACCTTCCAGAACCTCTTACAATGATAGAGAACAACAGAACCCAACTAAACCTTCCAGAACCTCTTACAATGATAGAGAACAACAGAACCCAACTAAACCTTCCAGAACCTCTTACAATGATAGAGAACAACAGAACCCAACTAAACCTTCCAGAACCTCTTACAATGATAGAGAACAACAGAACCCAACTAAACCTTCCAGAACCTCTTACAATGATAGAGAACAACAGAACCCAACTAAACCTTCCAGAACCTCTTACAATGATAGAGAACAACAGAACCCAACTAAACCTTCCAGAACCTCTTACAATGATAGAGAACAACAGAACCCAACTAAACCTTCCAGAACCTACAATGATAGAGAACAACAGAACCCAACTAAACCTTCCAGAACCTCTTACAATGATAGAGAACAACAGAACCCAACTAAACCTTCCAGAGCAGCAGAAGGAACAAGCAACAGTGGAAACCAGGAAGAACTCCCTCTCAGGAAGAACAGTTCATAAGAAGTCCCTCTTCAGGAAGAAAGGGGGCGGAGCCTAGACTCCGCCTTGACCGGTTGGGGGGAGAAGTACATGGGATAGGACAGGGAGAGAGAGGAATAGAAGAGGGAGAGAGAGAGGAATAGAAGAGGGAGAGAGAGAGGAATAGAAGAGAGAGAGAGAGGAATAGAAGAGAGAGAGAGAGGAATAGAAGAGGGAAAGAGAGGGATAGAAGAGAGAGAGAGAGGAATAGAAGAGGGAGAGAGAGAGGAATAGAATAGTGAGAGAGAGAGGAATAGAAGAGAGAGAGAGAGAGGAATAGAAGAGAGAGAGAGAGAGGCAGACAGACCAGAGAAGTACAAATACTAAGAAAAGTCTATGATGAGCGTTGGTCTGATGATGAACCAATCTCAGTCTGGAGTTTAAGGGCCGTGCCGTTGCAGTGGGGTCCCGGTGCTGTGGGGGGGTCCCGGTGCTGTGGGGGGGTCCCGGTGCTGTGGGGGGGTCCCGGTGCTGTGGTGGGGTCCCAGTGCTCTGGGGGGGTCCCGGTGCTGTGGTGGGGTCCCGGTGCTGTGGGGGGGTCGGGTAGTAGGACCGTGGTAACTCCACTCTGGGAGTCTTGGGTCTGATCCCCTGGATCCTGCTCCCCTCCTGTCAGGATCTGGTGGCTCCAGTAATGTTGTTACACAGAGAGAAAGAAAGAAAGACAAGAAACAGAAGCTCCAAATGTAGAGTTCCTCCCTTTAACGGGAGAGAGGAAATCCCCTCAGCAGTCTAGGCCTAGAGCAGCTCAACTTAGTGCTCCTATTTTATTCCTAATGAGAAGCTCTATCAAAGAGGAAGCTTTTTAGTCTCCTCTTAAATAAACTAATGGTGTGGGCCCTTCGGACCGAGGCTGCTAGTTGATTCCAGAGTAAAGGAGCCATATGGCTGAAACTCCTGCCTCCTCTTTTACTTTGAAGGACTTTAGGGATTACCAACAGTCCTGCATCCTCAGAGCCAAGGGCTCGTGGAGGGTGAGACCCTTCTAGAAGTTTCTCCATATAGGACAGAGCCTGGTGATGAAGAGTTTTAGATGTGATCAGAAGGATGTTGAATTCTATTCTAGATTTGATGTGAAGCCAGTGTAAGGATGCTAAGACTGGGGAGATGTGCTCTCTTCTTCCAGTTCTGGTTAGTAAACCTGCAGCAGCGTTCTGCTCTAGCTGGAAGATCCTAACAGAGGAGTTTGGACATCCTGACATTAGGGAGTTACAATCATCTCATCTTCAAGTCACAAAGGCAGGAAGCATTTGTTCTGCATCTTTGAAGGACAAGAAGTTTCTCATTTTTGCAATATTCCTTAGATGGAAGAAGGCTGTCCTGGAGACATGTTTAACATGGGACATAAAGGACAGATCCTGATCAGAAATAACACCCAGGTTCCTAATATCACTGTTAGAGGTTAAGGTAATATTATCTAAGGTAATCAGACTATCTGAAAAGTAATCCCTGAGCTTTTTAGGACCTAGGATTAGAACCTCAGTCTTGGATGTGTTGAGCATTAAGAAGTTGATAGACATCCAGGACTTAACGTCCCTGAGGCAGGACTCTAGTTTAACAAGTTGGTCGGCCTGATTGGCTTTAACTGATAAATAGAGCTGAGTATCATCTGCATAACAATGAAAGTTAATGTTGTGTTTCCTAATAATATTTCCGAGTGGTAACATCTAGAGATTAAACAATCTGGGTCCGAGGACGGAGCCTTGTGGTACTCCACACAGGACCCCTTCATGTATTGAAGATTTGTTATTTACATGAACAAATTGAAACCGGTCAGATAAATATGATTTAAACCAGTTTAAGGCTAAGTTTTTAATGCCGACGGCATCTTCTAATCTCCTTAAGAGTATATTATGATGGACAGTATCAAATGCAGTACTAAGGTCCAGAAGAAGTAAAGCAGATAGAAGAGCTCTATCTGAGGCCGTTAGAAGGTCATTAGTAACTTTTAGCAGAGCAGTCTCTGTACTGTGGTTCATTCTGAAGCTGGACTGAAGGTCCTCTAACAGATTATTCTCCTGCAGATAATCCTGGAGTTGTTTAGCCACTACTTGCTCCAGAACCTTTGACAGGAAAGGAAGGTTGGAGATGGGCCTGTAGTTTGAGAGAAGGCTTGTGTCTAAGTTTGGCTTCTTAATGAGAGGTTTAATAACTGCTAGTTTAAAGGATTGGGGCACATAGCCTATTGTTAGAGACTGGTTAATAATTGCCAGTATAGAATTATTGATTAGTGGCAGTGCCTCTTTCAGAATTCTAGTAGGAATTGGGTCCAACAGGCTAGTAGTTGGTTTAGCAGAAGAAATAAGGGAGTTTAGTTGGACTAGTTGTATTTGCTGAAAGCATTCCAGATGACTGTTAGGTTTAACCAGTTCCTCTGTTATGGGGCTAACGGACGGTAGGGTTTGATGGATGTTATCCCTAAGCCTTGTCATTTTATTTTGAAAGAACTTCATGAAGTCCTCACTACATATATTGATAGGAATGGTGGGCTCAACACTATTTTGGTTCTTGGTCAGTTTGGCTACAGTACTGAAAAGAAAGCGAGGCTTGTTTTTGTTTTCCTCTATTAAGGATGAGTAGTAATTAGTTCTACTTCTACTCAGAGCTTTCTTATAAGTTTTGAAGCTATCCTTCCAGGCTATATAATCTAGCTCTGTTTTTGTTGAACGCCAAGTTCTTTCTAATCTACGGGAGCGTTGTTTAAGCTGGCGGGTTGATGAGTTAAACCATGGGGAGGACTTTTCCTGTTTTTTCAGTTTCATTTTTTGAGGAGCTATGTCGTCTAGCGTTGTTTTTAGCATATCTGTCAGACTGTTTGTTAGGTATTCAATGTCTGAGCTAGCAACAGTATACGGGTCAGGAAGATCCACTACTGATTCTATAGCAGAGGGAATTCTTTCCTTGAATTTAGTTACTATGTTATCAGAGAGAGACCTGGTTAACACGGCTTTAACCGGAGGGTTAGAACTATTTAGAACAAAGTCAAAGGTTATTAAGAAGTGATCTGACAGGAAATCATAGTGAGGAGAGATGGTCAGATGCTCTATATTCAAACCATAAGTTAGAATAAGGTCTAGGGTGTGGAGATGTTTCTGGGTAGGCCCGTCTACTACCTGAGAGAAACCTAGAGAGTCAAGTGTAGATCTAAAGCTGCACTGAAACTATCATTTTCTAGGTCAACATGAACATTGAAGTCTCCTACCATGATAACCTTATCTTTAGTCAGGGCTACATCTGACAACAATTCAGAGAATTCAGTTAGAAAAGTTGAAGAAGGTCCAGGAGGACGAGAAATGATTACAGATTCTACAGAATTTACTATTTTATTTGACGGGTGTGGCATGGTCATGCTCAGACTCTCAAAAGAACTAAAGTTGGGTTTTGGGTTCATGTTAATTAGTAACTGAGAGTTATAGATGGTTGCCTCCACCCTCCTCCACCACCTCCACCAGCTATTTGAGTGTTAGTATGACTTGGAGGGGAGGCTTCATTTAGACTAACATACTCATCTTTACGTAGCAGGTTTCTGTTCATCCAAAGAGATCAATGTTGTGTTCACTTATCAGATCATTGACTAGAAGAGCTTTGGATGATAAAGATCTCATGTTTAGGAAACCACATCTCATTTGTTTGTCTTGATTTTGTCTAGTTTCACACTTGACAAAATAGCCCTAAGCTGGACAGAGAGGAGACGTTCCTCAAGCTGACTCAGCCTCGCCTCAAGTGCTACAATAAAGCTCCAGGTCACAGGTCCCTGAGTCAGTAACTGAGGTGGAGGTGGAGCTAAACATCTGACATTTGGAGGAGAGGAGGGGGAAGCCATGACGAGACAGGAGCTAATAGGAGCTAAAACAGAGAGAAACTGGAAGGCAGTCACCTTTTGGGTTTAGGGATCCGGTTCTTTCCTTCCAGTAGTTGATTGTAGCTGCTCACCTGCTCTGAGCACCGCTCTGAGCACCGCTCTCCGCTCTGAGCACCGCTCTGAGCACCGCTCTGAGCACCGCTCTGAGCAGGTTCTGCGCTGATTCTTCCCATTCCGCCGTGTTAATGTCTGCGGGGGCTGGTGCACGTTTCCCACCACAGTTCCCTGAATTTGCAGGCAGACTTCCTCACGTTCTGCGTGAGGTTGATGTGTAAAAGCTTCAATAGTTCTGTGTCTGGTCTGTTTGGGTCTGGGTATCTGTCAAACCACTTTCTGATCGCCCTGAGGCCATCTGCAGTTAGTATATTTGTGTGGAGGTTATCCACACCCAGACTGGACAGGGTGGCTGCTGGGGGACCCTGATGGATCAGGTTTTGGTGTCCTTGCTGTAGCTGGGGAGGCGCTTCAGAAGGTGCTCTCTCTATATTCAGCTGACCTGTAGGACTCACTGTGTCAGTCGGAGACTATCGCTCTGCCTGCTGGGAGCTCGTCTGGTTTTGGTCATAAGTCTGGTGACTTCAGGATTTTTGGGAGCAGATAAAATATTCTGGGGCGGGGCTTCTCCGTGCCCCTCAGGTACTGGCTTTTGTTTGTTATTTATGTACTTATTTTGTACTAGAGTTTGTGTGATTTCATTGATTTCTTTGGCTGTTTCTAAGTATATTGGGGTTTGTAATCTGGATGTCTTTCTGCCTCCCATATATATTGTTCCCTGTCCAGTGTCACTGCTGCGCTGCCTTTGTCTGCTGCTTTCATTACTATGTTCTTACTTTTGGTTGTTTCTCTGAGGGCTGTTACTTCATTTGGTGTGAGATTGAGCGGTTCCCTGTGGTGCTCTGTCAAATTGATCGTTAGGTTTCTGTCCTGTGAGATTAGGTTTTGTACCTCCTTCTGATTTTGTCCTGTTGTTGGTATCCGGGTGGATGTTGGTGTGAATGGTTTCCTGATTTTCTTTCCTTTTCCATGGAAGAAGGTTTTTCATTTTGGCCTCCTGTGGTATGTCGTGAGGTCCTGTTCAAGGTTGTTTCTTTGTTGTTTGTGGATGTTCAACGTGGGAATAAAGGCGAGGCCTTTTTCTACTAGTTTTATTTCAGCGTCTGTTATCTGGAGGTTTATGGTCTGAAGGATGATGCTTTTCCTCCCCTCCTTTTGGAGGCTTATGGAGGATTTTAGTTTAACTGGGTCAGCCAATGTTCTAGCATCTTCAGGGTCTGGTTATGGTCAGGGTCAGGTTATGGTCAGGGTCAGGTTATGGTCAGGGTCTGGTTATGGTCAGGGTCAGGTTATGGTCAGGGTCTGGTTGGAGTTGGGTCAGGGTCAGGTTATGGTCAGGGTCTGGTTGGAGTTGGGTCAGGGTCAGGTTATGGTCAGGGTCTGGTTATGGTCAGGTTATGGTCAGGGTCTGGTTATGGTCAGGGTCTGGTTATGGTCAGGGTCTGGATGGAGTTGGGTCAGGGTCAGGTTATGGTCAGGGTCTGGTTATGGTCAGGGTCTGGTTATGGTCAGAGTCAGGTTGGAGTTGGGTCAGGTTATGTTCAGGGTCAGGTTATGGTCAGGGTCCGGTTATGGTCAGGGTCTGGTTATGGTCAGGGTCAGGTTATGGTCAGGGTCTGGTTATGGTCAGGGTCTGGTTGGAGTTGGGTCAGGGTCAGGTTATGGTCAGGGTCAGGTTATGGTCAGGGTCTGGTTATGGTCAGGGTCTGGTTGGAGTTGGGTCAGGGTCAGGTTATGGTCAGGGTCAGGTTATGGTCAGGGTCTGGTTATGGTCAGGGTCTGGTTGGAGTTGGGTCAGGGTCAGGTTATGGTCAGGGTCAGGTTATGGTCAGGGTCTGGTTGGAGTTGGGTCAGGTTATGGTCAGGGTCTGGTTGGAGTTGGGTCAGGGTCAGGTTATGGTCAGGGTCAGGTTATGGTCAGGGTCAGGGTCAGGTTATGGTCAGGGTCAGGTTATGGTCAGGGTCTGGTTGGAGTTGGGTCAGGGTCATGTTATGGTCAGGGTCAGGTTATGGTCAGGGTCTGGTTGGAGTTGGGTTATGGTCAGGGTCAGGTTGGAGTCGGGTTAGGGTCTGGTTATGGTCAGGGTCAGGTTATGGTCAGGGTCAGGTTATGGTCAGGGTCAGGGTCAGGTTATGGTCAGGGTCTGGTTATGGTCAGGTTATGGTCAGGGTCAGGTTATGGTCAGGGTCAGGTTATGGTCAGGGTCTGGTTGGAGTTGGGTCAGGTTATGGTCAGGGTCTGGTTGGAGTTGGGTCAGGGTCAGG
The DNA here is from genome assembly GCF_963383615.2 of Lipophrys pholis. Classification (NCBI taxonomy): domain Eukaryota; kingdom Metazoa; phylum Chordata; class Actinopteri; order Blenniiformes; family Blenniidae; genus Lipophrys; species Lipophrys pholis. The sequence goes on along the minus strand of NC_137630.1, from coordinate 488,963 downwards.
TTATGGTCAGGTTATGGTCAGGGTCAGGTTATGGTCAGGGTCTGGTTGGAGTTGGGTCAGGGTCAGGTTATGGTCAGGGTCAGGTTATGGTCAGGGTCTGGTTGGAGTTGGGTTATGGTCAGGGTCAGGTTGGAGTCGGGTTAGGGTCTGGTTATGGTCAGGGTCAGGTTATGGTCAGGGTCAGGGTCAGGTTATGGTCAGGGTCAGGTTATGGTCAGGGTCTGGTTATGGTCAGGGTCAGGTTATGGTCAGGGTCAGGTTATGGTCAAGGTCTGGTTATGGTCAGGGTCTGGTTGGAGTCGGGTTAGGGTCTGGTTATGGTCAGGTTATGGTCAGGGTCAGGTTATTGTCAGGGTCAGGGTCAGGTTATGGTCAGGGTCAGGTTATGGTCAGGGTCAGGTTTTGGTCAGGGTCAGGTTATGGTCAGGGTCAGGTTGGAGTCGGGTTAGGGTCTGGTTAGGGTCAGGGTCAGGTTAGGGTCTGGTTAGGGTCTGGTTAGGGTCAGTGAGTCCTCGCCAGAATTCATTTCGGAATGTGCTCAGCATCACCACACACATTGATTCCAGGATGTTAATCAGTTAAACTCATGTTAGTCCATGAGAGCAGGATAGATCAGCTTGATCTCTGACCCTGTGTCAGCAGGATCTCTGACAGTGTTAACAGGATCTCTGACCCTGTGTCAGCAGGATCTCTGACAGTGTTAACAGGATCTCTGACCCTGTATCAGCAGGATCTCTGACAGTGTTAACAGGATCTCTGACAGTGTTAATAGGATCTCTGACCCTGTGTCAGCAGGATCTCTGACAGTGTTAACAGGATCTCTGACCCTGTGTCAGCAGGATCTCTGACAGTGTTAAGAGGATCTCTGACCCTGTATCAGCAAGACCTCTGACAGTGTTAATAGGATCTCTGACCCTGTGTCAGCAGGATCTCTGACAGTGTTAACAGGATCTCTGACCCTGTGTCAGCAGGATCTCTGACAGTGTTAACTGGATCTCTGACCCTGTGTCAGCAGGATCTCTGACAGTGTTAACAGGATCTCTGACCCTGTATCAGCAGGACCTCTGACAGTGTTAACAGGATCTCTGACCCTGTATCAGCAGGATCTCTGACAGTGTTAACAGGATCTCTGACAGTGTTAATAGGATCTCTGACCCTGTGTCAGCAGGATCTCTGACAGTGTTAACAGGATCTCTGACCCTGTATCAGCAGGATCTCTGACAGTGTTAACAGGATCTCTGACAGTGTTAACAGGATCTCTGACCCTGTGTCAACAGGATCTCTGACAGTGTGAACAGGATCTCTGACCCTGTATCAACAGGATCTCTGACAGTGTTAACAGGATTTCTGACCCTGTGTCAGCAGGATCTCTGACAGTGTTAACAGGATATCTGACCCTGTGTCAACAGGATCTCTGACAGTGTTAACAGGATCTCTGACTCTGTATCAGCAGGACCTCTGACAGTGTTAACAGGATCTCTGACCCTGTATCAACAGGATCTCTGACAGTGTTAATAGGTTATCTGACAGTGTCAACAGGATCTCTGACCCTGTATCAGCAGGATCTCTGACAGTGTTAACAGGATCTTTGACAGTGTTTGCAGGATCTCTGACAGTGTTAATAGGATCTCTGACAGTATTCATAGGACCTCTGACAGTGTTTGCAGGACCTCTGACAGTGTTTGCACGACCTCTGATAGTGTTTACAGGATCTCTGACCCTGTATCAGCAGGATCTCTGACAGTGTTAACAGGACCTCTGACAGTGTTTGCAGGACCTCTGACAGTGTTAATAGGACCCCCTACCCTGTATCAGCAGGAACTCTGACAGTGTTAACAGGATCTCTGACAGTGTTAACAGGAACTCTGACAGTGTTAACAGGATCTCTGACAGTGTTAACATGATCTCTGACAGTGTTAACAGGATCTCTGACCTTATGTTTTTTCTCCGCAGTTCAACCAGCAGCTCATCAGCCCCAAAGAATTTGTGTGTTTAGCTGGAAAATCAACCCTGAAGGACTGGAAGAGAGCCATCCGCCTGAATGGAACCATGCTGAGGTAGAGAGAGAGAGACATACCTGCACACCTGACCCTGTAGTGTCAGTGTGTGATGGTCCACCTGGTCTGTCCCCTCAGGAAGATCATGGACTCTGGGGATCTGGACTTCTACCAGCACACCCAGGTGTGCTCCAACACCTGTCGCAGCACCAAGATCGACCTGGTGGGGAGCAAAGTGTCCATCAGTGAGCCGGCTGCAGACCTGCTGTCCTCCTCCGCTGCTTCTGCTGACCGTGAGTCCTAGGATTACTGGAGACTGATTACTGACACTCATACGCTACACCAAACAGGAAGTCTCTGACACCCATACTCCACACCAAACAGGAAGTCTCTGACACCCATACTCCACACCAAACAGGAAGTCTCTGACACCCATACTCCACACCAAACAGGAAGTCTCTGACACCCATACTCCACACCAAACAGGAAGTCTCTGACACCCATACTCCACACCAAACAGGAAGTCTCTGACACCCATACTCCACACCAAACAGGAAGTCTCTGACACCCATACTCCACACCAAACAGGAAGTCTCTGACAGCCATACTCCACACCAAACAGGAAGTCTCTGACACCCATACTCTACACCAAACAGGAAGTCTCTGACACCCATACTCTACACCAAACAGGAAGTCTCTGACAGCCATACTCTACACCAAACAGGAAGTCTCTGACAGCCATACTCTACACCAGTGGTTCTCAAACCTTTTACACCAAGTACCACCCAGAAAATACTTTGCTCTCCAAGTACCACCATAATGACCAACACTATACAGTAGCCTAGTAAGCCTCAGCATTCATCCAAAACAAGGCAGAGGTTTTACTCCTAAAGAAGTATATTTAATATTATTAGCCATTGTAACATTTTACACAGTTAGATTAGTAACACTACGCTTAAATATAGGAAAATAAGACTGTACTGATTACTGTACTGTAATGATTCAATTAAAATATATTGCACAGAAAAGTTAAATAAACATTGTACTTAAATAAATGAAAAACAAGGGAACAAAAAACTGTTCTTAAAGATGAAATAAAACTGTACTGTACTTAAATGTTAAGTATGGAAGAGTTTTAGGGCCACTGAAGAAAAATAAATAAATTTGGAGGCTAAAAAAAAAACCAAGCTTCATGCCATCTGATAAAAAAGATGATCAATGTATTCTAGCGAATATCTCTATATCATTCTACTATAGATCTGGGACCCCCCCTCCCTTCTCGTGTCATATGGCCCCGCTTCGAGCCAATCAAAATGAAACATGGCTGGGATTTCAGGAAAGGATGTTTTATTCACGGACTGAGTATTTCAGACGATAAATATTATGAAGTAGATAACGGCTTTAGAAGAGTAGTATCGTAGTAAATCCTCTTCCACCGTCCAGTTCATCCATATTAGTAACTAGGGACGTCCCCATCACACTTTTTGGCCCCCGATACCGATACAATTTTTCAGAATTGAGTATTGGCCGATACCGATACTTTCCCAATCCGATACTTACATTGGTATTGCAAAGATACTCAATAGTGTATTTCTGGAGCAACTAAGATGTCTGAAGCTAAAAGCACTATTGGCAGAAGCTTTGTTTAGCTAGAACTGATTGTAAAACTCACTTATTGAATCAAAATTCTTCTCAGAACGACTTAAACATAAATACTCTCAGGCTCCAATGTAACTTCTTTGTGTAATAAATTCCAGTTTACCTTAAAGCAGTATGAGAGGTTTGACCTGAATGTCACTAAACATTTACATTTCAATGTGAAGTATAAACACTTCATTCCACTTCAAAGTGGTAAAACCTGTTTGACAAAAGTACTCTGAACATAGTACTCTCAAAAACGTACCTTCAAACTAGAGGAACCTTCTGGGTTCTTGTTTCACCATATCGCTGCCCTGTGGGGACTGATCCTTTATTTTATAATCCTTTATTTTATAATAAGTTGTTCTATAAAGTTGAGATTAGACATGGTTGTTCTATAAAGTTGAGATTAGACATGGTTGTTCTATAAAGTTGAGATTAGACATGGTTGTTCTATAAAGTTGAGATTAGACATGGTTGTTCAAGGCCGTTCAGTCAGAAACGCCCTTGTCTGGAGACGTGAGACTGAGGATCAGTTCTGAATCATAAACTGCTGTTGTTCTGTGACCAAACCAAACTGCTGTGACAGGAATCTTAGAAAGAGAGTGGACATCGTCACGTAGAAACCTCTGTCTCTGTGTGTTCACCAGCGCACCAGCACAGTGAACAGTCACCACTCAGCGCAGTGAACAGTCACCACCCAGCACGGTGAACAGTCACCACCCAGCACAGTGAACAGTCACCACCCAGCACAGTGAACAGTAGCCACCCACCGCGGTGAACAGTCACCACCCAGCACAGTGAACAGTAGCCACCCACCGCGGTGAACAGTAGCCACCCACCGCGGTGAACAGTCACCACCCAGCACAGTGAACAGTAGCCACCCACCGCGGTGAACAGTAGCCACCCACCGCGGTGAACAGTCACCACCCAGCACAGTGAACAGTAGCCACCCACCGCGGTGAACAGTCACCACCCAGCACAGTGAACAGTAGCCACCCACCGCGGTGAACAGTAGCCACCCAGCGCGGTGAATAATCACCACCCAGCGCTGTGAACAATCACCACCCAGCGCTGTGAACAGTCATCACCCAGCACGGTGAACAGTCATCACCCAGCACAGTGAACAGTAATCACCAAGTACAGTGAACAGTCACCATCCAGCACGGTGAACAGTCATCACCCAGCACGGTGAACAGTAATCACCAAGTTCAGTGAACAGTCACCACCCAGCACAGTGAACAGTCACCACCCAGCACGGTGAACAGTAATCACCAAGTACAGTGAACAGTCATCACCCACCACAGTGAACAGTAATCAACAAGTACAGTGAACAGTCACCACCCAGCACGGTGAACAGTAATCACCAAGTTCAGTGAACAGTCACCACCCAGCACAGTGAACAGTCACCACCCAGCACGGTGAACAGTAATCACCAAATACAGTGAACAGTCACCACCCAGCACGGTGAACAGTAATCACCAAGTTCAGTGAACAGTCACCACCCAGCACAGTGAACAGTCACCACCCAGCACGATGAACAGCCACCATCCAGCACAGTTAACAGTCACCACCCAGTACAGTGAACAGTCAACATCCAGCACAGTGAACAGTCACCACAGAGAACAGTCACCACCCAGTCCAATGAACAGTCACCACAGTGAACAGTCACCACCCAGTACAGTGAACAGTCACCATTAAGCACAGTGAACAGTCACCATTAAGCACAGTGAACAGTCACCACAGTGAACAGTCACCACCCAGTACAGTGAACAGTCAGCACAGTGAACAGTCACCACCCAGTACAGTGAACAGTCACCACCCAGCACAGTGAACAGTGAACAGTCAGCACAGTGAACAGTCACCATTAAGCACAGTGAACAGTAACCACAGTGAACAGTCACCACCCAGTACAGTGAACAGTCACCACCCAGTGCAGTGAACAATCACCACCCACCACAGTGAACAGTCACCATCCAGCAAAGTGAACAGTCACCACAGTGAACAGTCACCACCCAATCCAGTGAACAGTCACCACAGTGAACAGTCACCACCCAGCACAGTGAACAGTCACCACCCAGCACAGTGAACAGTCACCACCCAGTACAGTGAACAGTCACCACCCAGCACAGTGAACAGTCACCACCCACCACAGTGAACAGTCACCATCCAGCAAAGTGAACAGTCACCACAGTGAACAGTCACCACTCAGTGCAGTGAACGTCTCCATGTGTTGTAGTGAATGGAGCAGCAGCAGCGTTTCCTGAAGCCACAGAGGAGCCGTCAGAGTGGGTCACTGCTATTGGAGGTGAGGACACACTGACTGACAAGGACACTGACACGAATGACACTGACTGACACCGACTGACTGACATCGACGGACTGACACCGAATGACACTGACACTGACTGACACCGACTGAGACTGACACTGACTGACACCGACTGACACTGACACTGACACTGACTGACACCGAATGACACTGACACTGACTGACACCGACTGAGACTGACACTGACACTGACACTGACTGACACCGACTGAGACTGATACTGACTGACACTGACTGACACTGACACTGACACTGACTGACACTGACTGACACTGACACTGACTGGCGCCGGCTGACTGACTGACACTGACACTGAATTTCACTGACACGAATGACACTGACTGACACTGACTGACACTGACACTGACACTGACTGACACTGACACTGACTGACACGAATGACACTGACACTGACTGACGCCGGCTGACTGACTGACACTGACACGAATGACACTGACTGACACTAACAAACGGAGACAGAAAGACAGTGATAGACATGGACAAAGACAGGCAATTGATTGTGTGTGTGTGTGTGTGTGTGTGTGTGTGTGTGTGTGTGTGTGTGTGTGTGTGTGTGTGTGTGTGTGTGTGTGTGTGTGTGTGTGTGTGTGTGTGTGTGTGTGTGTGTGTGTGTGTGTGTGTGTGTGTGTGTGTGTGTGTGTGTGTGTGTGTGTGTGTGTGTGTGTGTGCAGAGGACTCTCTGATATTCTGGCGTGCGGTGAAGGAGGCGGGACTTCTGGAGGAGGTGGTGGAGGACTTCCAGACGGAGCTGCAGGTGGTGCTGAAGGGGTTGCAGGAGCGAGTGTGTGACCCTCCTTTACAGGTCAAAGGTGAACACACCGTTCCACCACTCAAACACCGTTCCATCTCTTACACACCATTCCACTCACACCTTAGTGTCACAGTGTAACACCACAGTGCAATTCAATTCAGTTCAGTTTTATTTGTAAAGCTCTAAATCACACCAACAAACATCTCAGAGCCTCTTACAATGATAGAGAACAACAGAACCCAACTAAACCTTCCAGAACCTCTTACAATGATAGAGAACAACAGAACCCAACTAAACCTTCCAGAACCTCTTACAATGATAGAGAACAACAGAACCCTACTAAACCTTCCAGAGCCTCTTACAATGATAGAGAACAACAGAACCCAACTAAACCTTCCAGAACCTCTTACAATGATAGAGAACAACAGAACCCAACTAAACCTTCCAGAACCTCTTACAATGATAGAGAACAACAGAACCCAACTAAACCTTCCAGAACCTCTTACAATGATAGAGAACAACAGAACCCAACTAAACCTTCCAGAACCTCTTACAATGATAGAGAACAACAGAACCCAACTAAACCTTCCAGAGCCTCTTACAATGATAGAGAACAACAGAACCCAACTAAACCTTCCAGAACCTCTTACAATGATAGAGAACAACAGAACCCAACTAAACCTTCCAGAACCTCTTACAATGATAGAGAACAACAGAACCCAACTAAACCTTCCAGAACCTCTTACAATGATAGAGAACAACAGAACCCAACTAAACCTTCCAGAACCTCTTACAATGATAGAGAACAACAGAACCCAACTAAACCTTCCAGAACCTCTTACAATGATAGAGAACAACAGAACCCAACTAAACCTTCCAGAGCAGCAGAAGGAACAAGCAACAGTGGAAACCAGGAAGAACTCCCTCTCAGGAAGAACAGTTCATAAGAAGTCCCTCTTCAGGAAGAAAGGGGGCGGAGCCTAGACTCTGGAAGGGGGGGGGGGGGGGGGCATCCGCCTTGACCGGTTGGGGGGAGAAGTACATGGGATAGGACAGGGAGAGAGAGGAATAGAAGAGGGAGAGAGAGAGGAATAGAAGAGAGAGAGAGAGAGAGAGAGAGAGAGAGGAATAGAAGAGGGAGAGAGAGAGGAATAGAAGAGGGAGCAAGAGAGAGAGGAATAGAAGAGAGAGAGAGAGGAATAGAAGAGGGAGAGAGAGAGAGAGAGAGGAATAGAAGAGAGAGAGAGAGAGGAATAGAAGAGAGAGAGAGAGGAATAGAAGAGAGAGAGAGAGAGGAATAGAAGAGAGAGAGAGAGGAATAGAAGAGGGAGAGAGAGAGAGAGGAATAGAAGAGGGAGAGAGAGAGGAATAGAAGAGAGAGAGAGAGAGGAATAGAAGAGGGAGAGAGAGAGGAATAGAAGAGAGAGAGAGAGAGGAATAGAAGAGAGAGAGAGAGGAATAGAAGAGGGAGAGAGAGAGAGAGGAATAGAAGAGGGAGAGAGAGAGGAATAGAAGAGAGAGAGAGAGAGGAATAGAAGAGGGAGAGAGAGAGGAATAGAAGAGAGAGAGAGAGAGGAATAGAAGAGGGAGAGAGAGAGAGGCAGACAGGCCAGAGAAGTACAAATACTAAGAAAAGTCTATGATGAGCGTTGGTCTGATGATGAACCAATCTCAGTCTGGAGTTTAAGGGCCGTGCCATTGTGGGGGGGTCCCAGTGCTGTGGGGGGGTCCCGGTGCTGTGGGGGGGTCCCGGTGCTATGGGGGGGTCGGGTAGTAGGACCGTGGTAACTCCACTCAGGGAGTCTTGGGTCTGATCCCCTGGATCCTGCTCCCCTCCTGTCAGGGAGAAAAACAGTGTCACAGTGTAACACAACAGTGTAACACCGCAGTGTAACACAACAGTGTAACACCGCAGTGTAACACAACAGTGTAACACCACAGTGTAACACAACCGTGTAACACCACAGTGTAACACCGCAGTGTAACACAACAGTGTAACACAACAGTGTAACACCACAGTGTAACACCGCAGTGTAACACAACAGTGTAACACCACAGTGTAACACAACAGTGTAACACCACAGTGTAACACCGCAGTGTAACACAACAGTGTAACACCGCAGTGTAACACAACAGTGTAACACCACAGTGTAACACCGCAGTGTAACACAACAGTGTAACACAACAGTGTAACACCGCAGTGTAACACAACAGTGTAACACCACAGTGTAACACAACAGTGTAACACCACAGTATAACACCGCAGTGTAACACAACAGTGTAACACCGCAGTGTAACACAACAGTGTAACACAACAGTGTAACACCACAGTGTAACACCGCAGTGTAACACAACAGTGTAACACCACAGTGTAACACCGCAGTGTAACACAACAGTGTAACACAACAGTGTAACACCGCAGTGTAACACAACAGTGTAACACCACAGTGTAACACCACAGTGTAACACAACAGTGTAACACCACAGTGTAACACCACATTGTAACACAACATAACACCACAGTGTAACACAACACTGTAGCACCACACTGTAGCACCACAGCATAGCACAACACGGTAACGCAACACTGTCACACCACAGCTACACAGTGTAACATAGGAGCAGCACAGAAACATGGTTACAAGCTACAATATAAAACCTACATACATAAAGAGCAGAAACAGATTAAAAATGTCCTGTTTGAGTGTGTCAAATTTTAAGCCTCCACCATTAAAGGAAGTGTTTATTCCCAGGTGATGGTCGTCCATGGTGCTTGACACGTAAATATATCCAGAGCGCAATTGTCTTAATCCATTAATTCATTGATTACTGTTCTGGTTACAGCCCCCGGCGAGCTCAGTAGGTAGAGCATGAGACTCTCATTCTCAAGGTAGAGGGTTCATGTCCCACGCCGGGCGCCACCTTCCTGTGGGCTCTCCACCTTCCTGTGGGCTCTCCGCCTTCCTGTGGGCTCTCCACCTTCCTGTGGGCTCTCCACCTGCCTGTGGGCTCTCCACCTTCCTGTGGGCTCTCCACCTTCCTGTGGGCTCTCCACCTGCAGGAAGGTTCTTAATGGGTCAATGTGATCTGGGTGACGGTGCTCAGACTGACACCACCACCACCCGGGAACGGAGAAGAGGGAGGAGATGGAGGGAGGGAGGGATGGTTACGGTTACGATTGAAACTGTAGCGCAGTACATTACTTTTATAAAAACATACTCAAGTAAAAGTACTGAGTTTCAAAATTACTTAAAGTGCAAGTACACCAAAATATGATTCAGTTCCATTAACTCCAGTGTTCCATTTCTTTCCACCTCTGGTGACCTGTGAGTCCGATTGTACCTTCAGACGCTGAGCTGCTCAACAACATCGTGCAGAACTTCGGCATGTTGGACCTGGTGAAGAAGGTCCTGGCAGGTCACAAGAGCCAGATGGACCGGTACCGGGAGCAATACAGCCGCAGCCTGGCTGGTCAGTGTCCTCCACCCTAACTACACCCTTCATCATGCAACTACACCATTAACTACACACAACTACAAATTTAACAACACCTATCATCGCACAACTACACCCTTAACTACACTTATCATCACACAACTACGCCCTTCATCATACAGCTATGTCCATCATCACAGAACTATACTCTTTCCTACACCCATCATGACACAACTACACCCATCACTACACCCATCATCACACCACTACACTCTTAGCTAAACCCATCATCACACAACTACGCTCATCATCACACAACCACACTCTTAACTACACTCACCACACAACTACACCATTGTCACACAACTCCAATTTTAACTACACCCTTAACTACACACAACTACGCCCATCATCACACTACACCCATTATCACACAACTACATCCACAGCTACACCCATCACTACACCTATCATCACACAACTACATAAGCAACTACACCCATCACACAACTACAACTATCATCACATAACTACACCCATCATCATACAACTACACCCAGTATCACACAACTACACCCATCATCATACAGCTACGTCCATCATCACATCACTACACTCTTTACTACACCCATCATCACACAACTAGACCCTTAACTACTACACTACTACACACATCATCACGCAACCACCCTTAACTACAACCACCATCACACACCTACACCCATAACTACACTCATCACTCAACTATACCTTTCACTACACCTTCAACTACACACAACTACACCCATCTTCACACAGCTACACCCTTAATTACACCCATCATCACGCAACTACACTCATCATCACACAGCTACATCCATTATCTCACAGACACACACACACACAACTCCACCCATCATCACAGAATTACACCTTTAACTACATCCATCATCATGCAGTGTGATGATGTTGTGTTGTTGTTGTGTAGCTCTGGAGCAGCAGTGTGATGATGATGATGATGATGAGGATGATGTTGTTGTTGTTGTTGTTGTGTAGCTCTGGAGCAGCAGTGTGATGATGATGATGATGATGATGTTGTTGTGTTGTTGTTGTGTAGCTCTGGAGCAGCAGTGTGATGATGATGATGATGATGATGATGATGATGATGATGTTGTTGTGTTGTGTTGTGTAGCTCTGGAGCAGCAGTGTGATGATGATGATGATGATGATGATGATGATGATGATGATGATGATGATGATGATGATGATGTTGTTGTGTTGTTGTTGTGTAGCTCTGGAGCAGCAGTGTGATGATGATGATGATGATGATGATGATGATGATGTTGTGTTGTTGTTGTGTAGCTCTGGAGCAGCAGTGTGATGATGATGATGATGATGTTGTTGTGTTGTTGTTGTGTAGCTCTGGAGCAGCAGTGTGATGATGATGATGATGATGATGATGTTGTTGTGTTGTTGTTGTGTAGCTCTGGAGCAGCAGTGTGATGATGATGATGATGATGATGATGATGATGTTGTTGTGTTGTTGTTGTGTAGCTCTGGAGCAGCAGTGTGATGATGATGATGATGATGATGATGATGATGATGATGATGATGATGATGATGATGATGTTGTTGTTGTGTAGCTCTGGAGCAGCAGTGTGATGATGATGATGATGATGATGATGATGATGATGATGTTGTGTTGTTGTTGTGTAGCTCTGGAGCAGCAGTGTGATGATGATGAT
>NC_137630.1:462065-472065 GCF_963383615.2 Lipophrys pholis | reverse complement strand
AAGAACGTGAAGACAAGAACGCGAAGAGAAGAACACAAAGACAAGAACACAAACACAAGAACGTGAAGACAAGAACACAAAGACAAGAACGTGAAGACAAGAACGCGAAGAGAAGAACACAAAGACAAGAACACGAAGACTAGAACGTGAAGACAAGAACATGAAGATAAGATTGTGAAGACTAGAACGTGAAGACAAGAACACGAAGACAACAACGTGAAGACAAGAACACGACAAGAACACGAAGACAAGAACACGAAGACAAGAACACGAAGACAAGAACTTGAAGACAAGAACGTGAAGACAAGAACGCGAAGACAAGAACACGAAGACAAGAACTTGAAGACAAGAACACAAACACAAGAACGTGAAGACAAGAACGCGAAGAGAAGAACACAAAGACAAGAACACGAAGACTAGAACGTGAAGACAAGAACACGAAGACAAGAACGCGAACACAAGAACGTAAAGACAAGAACTCGAAGACAACATGAAGACGAGAAGACGACAAGAACACAAAGACAAGAACACAAACACAAGAACGTGAAGACAACAACGTGAAGACGAGAACACGACAAGAACACAAAGACAAGAATGTGAAGACAAGAACGCGAACACAAGAACGTAAAGACAAGAACGTGAAGACGAGAACACAAAGACAAGAACGCGAAGAGAAGAACACAAAGACAAGAACACGAGGACAAGAACGTGAAGACAAGAACGTGAAGACAAGAACGCGAAGACAACAACGTGAAGACAAGAACACAAACACAAGAACTTGAAGACAAGAACGCGAAGACAACAACGTGAAGACGAGAACACGACAAGAACACAAAGACAAGAACGCGAAGACAAGAACACAAAGACAAGAACGTGAAGACAAGAATGCGAACACAAGAACGTGAAGACAAGAACGCGAAGACAACAACGTGAAGAGAAGACGACAAGAACGCGAAGACAAGAACACAAAGACAAGAACACGAGGACAAGAACGTGAAGACAAGAACATGAAGACAAGAACGTGAAGACAAGAACCCGAAGACAACAACGTGAAGACAAGAACACGACAAGAACACGAAGACAAGAACTTGAAGACAAGAACACGAAGACAAGAACACAAACACAAGAACGAGAAGAGAAGAACACAAAGACAAGAACGTGAAGACAAGAACGCGAAGAGAAGAACACAGATAAGAACACGAAGACTAGAACGTGAAGACAAGAACATGAAGATAAGATTGTGAAGACTAGAACGTGAAGACAAGAACACGAAGACAACAACGTGAAGACAAGAACACGACAAGAACTTGAAGACAAGAACACCAAGACAAGAACTTGAAGACAAGAACACCAAGACAAGAACGCGAAGACAAGAACACCAAGACAAGAACTTGAAGACAAGAACGTGAAGACAAGAACGTGAAGACAAGAACGTGAAGACAAGAACACGACAAGAACACGAAGACAAGAACTTGAAGACAAGAACACAAACACAAACACAAGAACGTGAAGACAAGAACGCGAAGAGAAGAACACAAAGACAAGAACACGAAGACTAGAACGTGAAGACAAGAACACGAAGATAAGATTGTGAAGACTAGAACGTGAAGACAAGAACACGAAGACAACAACGTGAAGACAAGAACACGACAAGAACACGAAGACAACAACGTGAAGACAAGAAGACGACAAGAACACGAAGACAAGAACACGAAGACAAGAACACGAAGACAAGAACACGAAGACAAGAACTTGAAGACAAGAACACCAAGACAAGAACACAAAGACAAGAATGCGAAGACAAGGACAGAAGACAAGAACACAAAGACCACAACGCGAAGAGAAGAACGCGAAGACAAGAACGTGAAGACAAGAGCACAAAGAGAAGAAGACAAAGAGAAGGACACAAAGAGAAGGACACACCTTCACACGGTCCATTCTCACGTTCAGCACTAAGCTTTTCACGTCACACACACGCACACGCACACACATACACAAACGCACGCACGCACGCACGCACGCACGCACGCACGCACGCACGCACGCACGCACGCACGCACGCACGCACGCACGCACACACACACACACACACACACACACACACACACACACACACACACCTCAATGAGGAGTAATGGATTACTTCATGGTACATTCACACACCAGTGGCACTCAGTCCACCCTCTGGGAACAGTTTTGTGTTAAATGTCTTGCTCAAAAACCCAGGTGATGATGGGAATCAAACCTGCAGCCGTCCGACTGGGTGCCGACGGCTCTACCAGCCGACGGGGTGAGGTGAGGTAAGGTAAGGTAAGAGATCCTTTATTTATCTCACATGTGGAGAAATGTGCAGTGGTACAACAGGATAGTACAGAGAAAGAAGTACACATAGCAGGAACTAAAAAAAAGATAAAAATACAATATGATAAGAATATGCACACGGTGCCTATAAGTGTGGACATGTACAGAATATGGGGGTGGATGTATTTTACATAGTAAATAGGTTCTTTATAGATTATTATAGTTATAGCACCACTTCTTGCCCAGTTGGAGTGGAGTGATATTGTCCGGTGGTGGTGTGCAGTGGTCTACTGGGAGCAGGCTTGGTTGAAGAGTCTGACTGCAGCAGGGAGGAAGGACCGGCGGAGTCTCTCCTTCAGACACCGCGGGTGGAGAAGCCTGTCACTGACGGAGCTGCCCAGTGATGTGACGGTACCATGTAGGGGGTGGGAGACGGTCTCCATCAGGGATGAAAGCTTCTTCAACATCCTCCTGTCTCCCACCACCTCCACAGGGTCCAGGGGGCAGCCCAGGACAGAGCTGGCCTTCCTCACCAGTTGGTTCAGTTGGTTCCTGTCTGCAGCCGTAGAGCTGCTGCTGCTGCTCCAGCAGACCACTCTATAGAAGATGGCTGATGCCACCACTGAGTCATAAAAGGTCATCAGGAGCGCCCCCTGCAGTCCAAAGGACCTGAGTCTCCGCAGCAGATGGAGTCTGCTCTGGCCCTTCTTGTAGAGAGCTTGGGTGGTGTTGGACCAGTCCAGTTTATTGTTCAGGTGAACACCCAGGTACTTAGAAGAGTCCACTATCTCAATGTCCTTTCCCTGAATGTTCACCGGTGGGGGGGGGGGGGGGGGGTCTCCGCCTGCGGAGGTCCACCACCAGCTCTTTGGTTTTACCCGCATTGATCAGGAGGTGGTTCCGCTGGCACCAGTCCACAAAGTCCAGGTTGAGTTCTCTGTACTCCGCCTCGTCGTCGTTGGTGATGAGGCCGACGATGGCGGAGTCATCAGAGAACTTCTGCAGGTGACAGGTGGATGTGTTGTGGGAGGAGTCTGCAGTGTAGAGGGTGAAGAGGAAGGGAGCCAGGACCGTCCCCTGTGGAGCCCCCGTACTGCAGATGACCAGGTCAGACACACAGTCCTGTGTCCTCACAAACTGTGGCCGGTTGGTCAGGTAGTCCAGGAGCCAGGATGTGAGGTGCGGGTCGACTCCAGTGTGCTGCAGCTTGTCCTCCAGAAGCGTGGGCTGGATGGTGTTGAAAGCACTGGAGGAATCCTAGAACATGATCCTCACAGTGCTCCCAGCCCTCTCCAGGTGAGAGAGAGATCTCTCCATGAGGTAGAAGACGGCGTCCTCCACCCCGATGCCTGGCTGGTAGGCCAACTGCAGCTGGTCCATCGATGAGCTCACCAGGGGGCGCAGATGGAGAAGGACCAACCTCTCCAAGGTCTTCATCAGGTGTGATGTCAGCGCCACCGGCCTAGAAAGTGGTTGAAGTCCTTGGGGCGGGAGATCTTCGGCACCGGTACCACACAGGTCGTCTTCCAGAGCTGTGGTACTCTCCCCAGTTGAAGGCTCAGGTTGAACATGTGCCCCATGACCCCACTGAGCTGGTCTGCACAGGTTCTGAGGAGTCTGGAGCTGATGCCATCCGGACCGGTTCCTGACCTTTAGCCTCCTCAGCTCTCTGTTCACCTGGGCTGTTGTGAAGGACAGGCTGGAGCGGGGGGGCTGTGGGGGGGTAGTTGTGGGAGTGAGGGTGTGGCTGACACTGAGGGGAGCAGAGAGCGGTGTGCAGGGGGGTGGGATGGGGGTAGGGACAGCTGGTGGTGGTGATTGCAGCGGGATGGAATGGGTCGGGGGAGGGGTGGATGTCTGTTCAAATCTGTTGAAGAAAATGTTCAGATCATTCACCCCCTCCTGGTCCAGAACCAGGAGTTGGAGTCCTTGTGACCCGAGATCGCTTTCAGGTCCTTCCAGACTCCGCTGACATTCCGCTGCTGCAGCTGTTCCTCCATCTTCCTCCTGTAGCTGCTTTTCCCCTCCCTGATCTTCCTCCTCAGCTCTCTCTGCACAGTCCTCATCTCCTCCCTGTCTTTTGTTTCAAAGGCCGTCCTTTTGTCCCTGAGGACGGCCCTTATCTCAGGAGTGATCCACGGTTTGCTGTTGGTCTTGGTGGGTACCGTGTAATCCACACAGAAGTTTATGTAGTCTGTGATGCAGTTTGTGAGGCTGTCCATGTCCTCCCCGTGGTCCTCATAGAACACTTCCCATGCAGTTGTCTCAAAACAGTCTTTGAGAGCCTCTTCTGCCTCATCGGACCAGATTTTAATGGTGCGGGTCACAGCTGGTTGTCTGTACCAGAGGTTTGTACACAGGCAGGAGGTGCGGGGGGGGGGGGGGGGGGGGGGTGCCGCCGCCCCCTGGTGTTGGGTTAGGGTTAGTCTATTGTCTCTGGTGCAGCAGGGGACATATTGTTTGAAGGTGGGCAGGGTGGAGGAGATGGAGGCATGATTAAAGTCCCCGGTGATGGAGGACAGCTGTGGGTGGTGTGTCTGCAGCCTGTTGGTGAGCGAGTGCAGGACGTCACACGCTGCGTGGGCGTTAGCAGAGCGGGAACGTACGCAGTTATCGTGATAATGTGCGAGAATTCCCGCGGCAGGTAATACGGCCTCATGCTAACGGCTAACAGTTCAATGGTTTGAAGTAAGGTTTGATTACTAAGTATCATGACACACACACACACACACACACACACACACACACACACACACACACACACACACACACACACACACACACACACACACACACACACACACACACACACCTGAACAGGTGAAACAGGAAGTGGTTCTCTGCTCTCACCATGCGGCTCAATGTGACGTCTGGACGGACGATGACCTGCAAACATTCCTGACAACTTGAAGAACAATCAGTAGAGATGGAGGACGGCAGAGTCAGCATCAGGACCAGGACACACCACTCCATCCTTCTCCTGAGAGAGAGGGGGGGAGAGAGGGAGGGGGGGGGGGGGAGGGAGAGAGAGAGAATGAGAGAGAGAGGGAGGGAGAGAGAGAGAGAGGGAGGGAGAGAGAGAATGAGAGGGAGAGAGAGAGAGAGGGAGGGAGAGAGAGAATGAGAGGGAGGGAGAGAGAGAGAGGGAGGGAGGGAGAGAGAGAAAGAGAATGAGAGAGAGTTGGAGAAAGAGAGAATTAGAGAGAGGGGGAGGGAGGGAGAGGAGGGAGAGAGGAGAGAGAGAGAGGGAGAGAGAGAATTAGAGAGAGGGGGAGGGAGGGAGAGAGAGAGGGGGAGAGAATGAGAGAGGGGGAGGGAGGGAGGGGGGAGAGAGAGCGAGAGATAGAGAAGGAGAGAATGAGAGGGAGAGCGAGAGATAGAGAGAAGGAGAGAGGGAAAGGGGGGAGAGAGAGAGAGAATGAGAGAGGGGGGAGGGAGGGAGGGAGAGGGGGATAGAGGGGGGAGGGAGAGAGATAGAGAGTTGGAGAAAGAGAGATATATAGAGAGAGTGGGAGGGAGAGAATGAGAGAGGGGGATGGAGGGAAAGGGGGGGAGAGCGAGAGAATGAGAGAGGGGGGAGGGAGGGAGGGAGAGGGGGATAGAGGGGGGAGGGAGAGAGATAGAGAGTTGGAGAAAGAGAGATATATAGAGAGAGTGGGAGGGAGAGAATGAGAGAGGGGGATGGAGGGAAAGGGGGGGAGAGCGAGAGAATGAGAGAGGGGGGAGAGAGAGAGAGAATGAGAGAGAGAGAGGGAAAGGGGGGGAGAGAGAGAGTGAGAGAGAATGAGAGAGGGGGAGGGAGGGAGGTGGGGAGAGAGAGGGGGGAGGGAGATAGAGAGAATGAGAGGGAGATAGAGAGAGAGTTAGAGATAGAGAGAGAGAGGGGGGGAGGGAGGGGGGAGAGGGAGATAGAGAGAGAGAGGGGAGGGGAGGGAAAGGGGAGAGAGAGAGAGAGAGAGGGATTTAAAAACACTTATTTCCAGCAGTGTGTCAGACTCTAACTTTTCTTTATTAAAATCACGTTAAAAAATGTGCAAAATGTAATTCTTTGTTTTTCCTACAGCCCAGAATGTTCTTCAAACAGCAGACCTCTTTCATAGCATTCACATCATCCCTCCATCCATCCATCCCTCCATCCATCCATCCCTCCATCTCCTCCCTCTTATCCGGGTGGTGGTGGTGTCAGTCTGAGCACCGTCACCCAGATCACATTGCACCATTAAGAACCTTCCTGCAGGTGGTGAGCCCACAGGAAGGTGGAGAGCCCACAGGAAGGTGGAGAGCCCACAGGAAGGTGGAGAGCCCACAGGAAGGTGGAGAGCCCTCAGGAAGGTGGAGAGCTCACAGGAAGGTGGAGAGCTCACAGGAAGGTGGAGAGTCCACAGGAAGGTGGAGAGCCCACAGGCAGGTGGAGAGCCCACAGGAAGGTGGAGAGCCTACAGGAAGGTGGAGAGCTCACAGGAAGGTGGCGCCCGGCGTGGGACATGAACCCTCTACCTTGAGTCTCTGCTCTACCAGCTGAGCTGGCCGGGGGACATTCCCATCATTGTTTTGGTTAAAAGAGCGCTCTGCAGCACAACAGTTCCAGAGCCACCAGTTCTTCAATGATCCCTTTCCCTCACATTATCAAGTTGAGGGAACGACTCATTATATCGTTATACAGCAACCTTCTGATTTGGAGGCGACCGCTCGACCAACCGAGCCATGTCGCCCCATATTCTGAGCCAGGAGGAGGCGCTGGTGAGCCGATGCCACAGCTGGGATGCTTCGAGAAAGAACTGGGAGACCGCCATGCCGGCCTGCCGCCATGCCGCCTGCCGCCATGTCGCCATGCCGCCATGCCGCCTGCCGCCATGCCGCCTGCCGCCATGCCGCCATGCAGGCCTGCCGCCATGCAGGCCTGTCGCCATGCCGCCATGCAGGCCTGTCGCCATGCAGGCCTGTCGCCATGCCGCCATGCCGCCTGCCGCCAGCC
Organism: Lipophrys pholis; assembly: GCF_963383615.2. Lineage (NCBI taxonomy): Eukaryota > Metazoa > Chordata > Actinopteri > Blenniiformes > Blenniidae > Lipophrys > Lipophrys pholis. The sequence goes on along the minus strand of NC_137630.1, from coordinate 464,789 downwards.
GCCATGCCGCCAGTCCCAGTAAAATCCCTGATTATTTTACTTTAAAGGTCTATTTCTTCTTGCCTCCTGATAAAAACTATGAGATCGTCTGCATAAGCAGATAAAATCACACCTTCACTAAAACCCGGTAAAAACAGACCCCCTAAACTAGAAGGTATCTTATTGAGCACACTCTCAATGTCCCTGTACAGAACCTGGATCTGGGCTATGAAACCAGAACCCGAAGCTTTCCATGACCCTCCAAAGGACGTCGTGTTCAACGCGGTCAAAAGCCTTTTCTTGGTCTACTGAAATTAGACCAGCATCTATGTCCAAAGAACTAGAGACTTCCAAAATATCACGAATCAGGTGGACGTTATCCACCATGGACCTGCCAGGGACACAGTAGGTCTGGTCCCGGTGGAGGACCTGCTCCATAACCCTCCCCAGCCTGGAGGCCAGTACGTTGGACCAGGGACACAGTAGGTCTGGTCCAGGTGGAGGACCTGCTCCATAACCCTCCCCAGCCTGGAGGCCAGTACTTTGGACCAGGGACACAGTAGGTCTGGTCCCGGTGGAGGACCTGCTCCATAACCCTCCCCAGCCTGGAGGCCAGTACTTTGGACAGGAGTTTGTAGTCCACACAGAGCACCAGGGCGCCAGTTTTTGATGTCCTGCAGGTTCCCTTTCTTGGGGAGCAGAGTGAGGACTGTCCTCCTGCAGGACACTGGCATGGAACCAAGAGACCCAAGGCCACTGGAAGTCATTTTGTGGGTTTTATTTTTGAATAAAAACCCTCCAAGCCTATCGGCCTATTTAAAGTCCAGTTTAAAACTAAATAAATAGATTCAGGTTCACTACTTTATTGTCATGTACACTTCAGTGCACAGAGCCAGGGCCTGGAACGCACCATCACTTTCTCAGATGCACCATCACTTCTCAGATGCACCATCACTTCTCAGATGCACCATCACTTCTCAGATGCACCATCGACGTTTATGTCACGCGACTCAATTCGCTCCAAAATCCTTTCAATGCCAACCACAAGGAAGTAATCGGAGTATTTAAGCACCGAGGGTCACATTATCAACTTTCTTGTTCTTGTGTTTATTTTATGCATTTCAGTTGTCAGTTTGCATTTCTGGAATCCTTTTACTTTTTTATACTATAATTTGGTGTGTTTGTAGTTCTTTAGTGTGTTTTTGAGTAATTTTCTGTATTTTTATTGTTCCTTTGTGCAATTTTAAGTAATTTTGTACTTTTAATAAATGAATAAATGAGTGTATTTGTGTAGTTTTTTTATATTTCTCCATCATTTTATGAAAAGTAATTGAGAACAAGCTGGAACACTGGTGAAGAAACACAAGAAGTCTGTGAGTGTGCCGAAGTGTGTCCATCACTAATCTAGTAGAGCATCGCACCGAAATAAATAACAGTAAAGAAAATCCCACTTTCATTTACTGAGGAGAAACAACATTGTGGTTTCACACTGAAACTGAGCTGAAGGATTTTAAGTTGAACTAGTCGACACTATGATTTAGTGGTGCTCTGGGGACCGCTGCCAGTTTTGCTCTCGCTGTGTTCCATAAAATATAAAGCACATAAACCAAGAGCCATGAAAAACAGCTTCACTCATACGAATCCACCGACATGATGAAAATGTATTTTTTGTCAAATGAAGAGGCAACAAGTAAAGGCTGCAGGGACGTGGTGACAGTCCTGGGAATACCAGGGACGTGGTGACAGTCCTGGGAATACCAGGGACGTGGTGACAGTCCTGGGAATACCAGGGACATGGTGACAGTCCTGGGAATACCAGGGACGTGGTGACAGTCCTGGGAATACCAGGGACGTGGTGACAGTCCTGGGAATACCAGGGACATGGTGACAGTCCTGGGAATACCAGGGACGTGGTGACAGTCCTGGGAATACCAGGGACATGGTGACAGTCCTGGGAATACCAGGGACGTGGAAAAGCTCTCCGCTCTCTTCCTCACCCTGCTTGGTTCCGAGATCTCCTGCCCCGGGTCTGAGAGCAGTGGACCACTTTCCCCTGACCGTTCTTTTTTTCCAGGCTGAAGAAGAAGCTAGAGGGAGCGTCCGTCCCAGAGATGGTTTGGTACCGGGACCGGACCAATGCGTCCTGCACTTTAACATTCAGCAGGTCGTCTGAAGACATTTCTTTTCTTTTGAGGCTTTCAATATAACCTCGATCTCCTGTGGACTCATTAAGTGTTCCAGTTCCACTATCTGGGTCTCTAGATGCTTCATAGACCTGGTGATGTCACCTGGGACATTTAGGGTGTCCTGCTGACACAGGAGTTTGACCTGAGTCTTACCGTGTCCCACCACTGCCTCAGACTGCTAAAATCCCCTTCCTCTCTAAAAACCTCCAAACAAACATTAAAGCCTCTAAAACTTCTATCAAAGGTTAAAACTGAATTAAAATGCCAGTAGGCGCTTTTAGGTAAAACCTTCCTGATAAAAATACTATTTAAAAGTAAACAATGATCAGTAAAACCAATAGGTAAAATATCAGACTTCTTAAAGACATTAAAATGATGTTTAAAACTATAAATACGATCTAACCTGGCTGAGAAGACCCTGCTCTCTCTAAAGTGGGACCAGGTGTGCTGTGGACAGTCAGGATGCGTCCTTCTCCAGACGTCCACTATGTCCTGAGAGTGGACCAGCTGCCTTAAGGTTGGACCATCCTTCTCCAGACGTCCACTATGTCCTGAGAGT